>NW_014333427.1:184681-305179 GCF_000341935.2 Cephus cinctus
AAAAAAAAAAAAAAAAAAAAAATAAGTCAGAGACGAGTAAAGGGGGTGAGACATAAATACGTAAGTACGTAGTTACTTTTGCCATTGCGTGTCATGCGCGTCCGTTAAAAATTTTCCTCTTTCTTTTTTTCTCCCCTTTATGCGCTCCCCCTTTGTTTTTTCTCTCTCTCTCATCTGCGCCTCGGGAAATTCACGTACCGCACCGGCACCGACATCATCACGGTCTTCTTTTGTTGGCCGGCCATTTTTGATTCGTTCTTAGAATCGGCAACAGGCAGACACACCGAACAGCCGAACTGGCGTCTGTTGCCCGTCGGTCCGCGGGCAACAATCTGTATTTTTTATCTGGACCCTCGCAGCCACCTCCCCGTCCTCTTACATCCACTTCTCGTGTGTATGCCTGCCACCGTGATTCCTCGAATTTATGAAACGAATTCTACTCCACCCCTTTCTCCTCATCCTTGCCCTATTTCAAGATGTATACGTATATTATATATATATATATATATATATATATATATATATTCACATCGCAGGTCGTATTCTTAATTCCGCTCGAAGATCCTTGTTGCCCGACTCCTGGTGCGACAGAAGCCTGCACGAATTCTTTGATCCCTCCAGTAACAGGTTTGCCACGTTGGATTGGTTCTGCAATAATAATACAAAGAAATGATTGATCTTGATCCAGGTATGTTAGATCTTGAGTTATCATTAAAATAGAAATACCCTTAAAGATTCCGAATAATTGAAAAATAAATATTATACAATTTTTATAAATACTCCATCGGTCTGTTCCCTGGAACGGATACGTAAGACGTATCGTTTATTTGTTATTCTCTTAAGGCGCGTTCACACTCTATTGATTATTCGCTTTTGACGCGTTCGTAAACCACATGAAATTTACACCTAACACGTATTGGTATAACATCGCGACTAGATACCAATCCGACTATTTATACCTCTCCTCGTGACACTGGACGTTACATAAGCATGTATTATTCATACCGTCACTCTTGTGCCTCCTTCGTACCCATGATCCTGCCTTTATGCGTGCCTCTTGATAGGAAGCGTAGGTCTTGTCCTTCTATATGCAATAATGCAATTCCGATCGGACACTGTGTCCCGGTCCATTCATGGCTGCTAACAATGAATCGTCTTGTATGATATAATAATAACATGACTAGACTAATATATTATTTATAAATAAAAATTACAAGCATATTGCAAATTATTTATATTACTAATTTTTAATTCACTCTTTGCATTATTTCGTACATCGACTCAAATTCCTCGTCTTTACGAACGCTTCCTTCAAGAATTTATCACGGTATTCCTACGACATTTATGAACCGAACATTATGCGACAGAGTTGTGAACGTTAGCTGTACTCACCGCGAATGATCAGTCGTTCCTAGAAGGTACATTCGTTCCGTGTTATAATTCCTATAATTAGAGAATGTCGTAGACTCCGAATGAGTCAGACACATTGGCACTTGAATTTTCGCATGGGATAACGGGAAATGATAAAGATACAAAATCCGAGATCAGTACCCAATAATTTTGTATTCCTGTCTGGAATACTTATTGGTCTTATGTTTAATGTACTATAGTACCTAGATTCTAGTTGTATATTCCATATAGGTATAAACGCCTCGTCGTGACTTCTCTATTCATAAGATTCTCTTTCATTCATAAAAGCCTACCTAGTTCCAGGCATCGTTGTAGGATCCATTCTTAACGCTATGATATCCTCTTAAGTCATAGGACGTATATACATGTGTGCGAAGCTTAACGATAGTCATGCATTTAACGCGATGAAAGCGTACGAAGGAAACAGCAAGGCGTATAGGAGGTTCGTGCGTCTTTCTCGACGAGAAGTCGATTCGAACAAGGAGTAGGGTTATTAAAAAAAAAAGAAATAAAAAAAATGACAGAAATCACGTTTTAAGGCTTTAACCGATTCCAGGTACAATTAGGAGAACCCTCGCTACTGTTATGTCCCTTCCATGAAATCTCGAACAGATGGCTCTGCACGAGTCCACGTAAAAAGGCGACAAAAACCGAGGGGAACGGAGTATACAAAAATGAAGTAAGGTCTTTATGTATTTTTTATCTATTGTTCAATTTTGTTTATTAGTTTTTACTATCTTTTTCCAAATTTCAAACTCAACACTGAAAGATATTCCATTTTGAATATCTCAAGTGGATACCGAGACTCAACCTCGTCTGTTTGGTACGCGATGGTTAAGTACAAAGTTTGTTGTCACTTTCGATCGAATTTCGAAAACCGAATGAACTCTGGGAAATCTCGTAGACCAAAACAGAAACCGGAGTAGCGCATTGCCACTCGCAACGGTTTCCTGCAACGCCCACGAATGCTCCGAACGCAACGAACGTTCACTTACGATTAATGACCGGAGTCAAGTATGCGACCGAGCGCTGGCTGTTAAATCGCGCCACTAACATCGCCAGCCCTCCTGTGAATGGGACTCGAGCATGGCGACTGGATAATTCGCAGAAAAGAAGGAAAGAAAGAAAAAAATATATAGAAACACAAACGTTTTACACGGCCCACGATACATTACGTAGAAAGGTTGCGTGAGAAGAAACATAGAAGGTTGGTAAGACGTCGCAGGGTCCTTAGAATATAGTGTGATACGTATAGGACAATAAATTACCCAACATGCACTGCTATCGAGCGCTACGTTCACGGCTGTCAATTTACGTGGAAAAAAATGAAATTCACAAAAATCACTTACTTCATTAAATTACATGCTGCAACGGGAATAATATTCTTGAATAGGAAGAGCGTCGGGTCTTCTACGTGGAATTCTTGAATGAATTGTAATGGACGCCGCTCTGGTCTCAATGAGAATAATTCCGGATGACGCGATTAATTATTCTGCAGTTGGCATTGTATATACGTACGTTATAGCAATTCCGTGTACGCTGAGTTATACGTTATAAAACGATCCTTCGTAACAGGAAACAGGACACGTATCTACTTGTATGTACTATATGTCGGACGTGATGACTGACTCAGTCAAAGGCCCTATAAGAAGCCATCTCGTGAGATCAACAACAAACACAACGCTCAGACCTTCGTCGACGTCCAAACGTGGAAGCGTGAGACTCCGCTCTATTCGGCTCGTTTCCAGGTATGTTATTTACGCGGGAGTAAATAGTTACTCGTTAGCGAATACGTCGTTCGATGTCAAACGCGTGTGGATGTCTCTTTGCGTTTCCTCGACGGCGGCGTCACAAAAATAGTCACGACGGACGGTCTGTACTACGTTGTCGCATAACCTACAATACTTCGCGTATACCTATATATCGGACGCTCATTAAACGAATGTTCCGCCAGGGATTTTGTTTACCCTCGACAACGTTTCCACGAACTCTTGAGAAGCTAAGAAGAATTTTGGGTACGCCAACTGACTAACTGCTCTCTAATAACCAAGTCTAATGGTCTGATATCTGATAAAGATAACCTAACCTCTTTGGTGCTATTTTTATTTCACTCTTTTCTTTCCTTCAATTGTATTCACTCTTACTTGGTATTACCGTGCACGGAGGTTAGAATACCAGAAGGTCGCGTGCTCTTGAACTCTTATCTGTCAACGACGTTAAACGGAAAATTGTTATGTACCATGCTATAGCCACCTGTTGAGTTGTCATTTACTTTGTTTATTATCTCACACTCCCAATATATTATGTAAATATTTGTTATATAGGTGGCGTCACTTTTTATTAAGCTATGTATTGTATCGGGCCTCGTACTGTTTTACCGATCGATACGGCAGTGCGAATTATCGACCGAGTCAGTTTGGTTGATTCAACGATAAAATGTATTGTGGGTGTGTATATCTGTCATACAGATTAATACGAACTTTCGCCTGGTGACTGATACAATGCGAATTGAGAATTTTTATAATTTGACTTAATAATTTATGCTTTTGCATGATTCTTATTGCTTGATCTTAATTCGGTGTGATGTCTAAGTAATTGGTAGTGACGCTGCGTGGGACTCGTTACAAAAATTCGTAGTGTCTGCCGTCGAGACGCGAGGTCGCCAAGAGGTTATCAAAGTGACAGCCGAGGACGTGTGGAGATTGTGGAGATGTGGAGACGACGCTTTGTGGAGATTTTTCAGCGAGGACTTTTGGCGCCTCCTCACACCGCGTTATCACTGCGGGTAATCTCTGGGGCAAAATGAGTCATCCCTCCGTTATGAAACTCATCTCGGATGATGTGTTTTACGAGTTATTGAGAAATGGCGACTTTTATTGAATATTTGAGCCTCGTTACACCAGGAGCGAACGTCGAGATGTATAATTAAGTAATAGCTCATTTCTTATGAAGTATATTTACGTCATTACTATGTGTGTTAACTATACTTACTGTTAGATTCGAGTTAGACAAGCTAAATTAACTGTTGAATCTCAAATCTCAGTGATTCGAGCAATTGAACGATTTTCTAAGCTCTACGTGCGTAACGAAGGGAGCAAAAAACATGATAACCGATCAGAGAATCTTTAATCTTAACGAGACATGATGACGCTAATTGTCAACTGTGAGTTACGAAAACTTTACGATAAAAGAAATTAGGTCCTTTAAAGTTCGATCCTGACGTTGCTCTGAAGTCGATTTAATCTCAAAATATCCAAATTCCTGATTGACTAATCTTGTAACTGAACGAAATTTCAATATTATATCGTATGAACGGAGCTTAAGTATATCAATGGTACGATAATAAAAAAAAAACATGGCTGACCTTATATCGACCCACCACCTACCGGCTGAAATTCTTACTACTTGTTTTCCATTTCTGGTAGCCCCCTATACCTTTTCACCCTCTCCATACCCTTTCCCTATTATGTAATTTAATGACTTTGCGAAACTTCCTCTAAATTCAAAAATTCGCCTGCAAATAGCACGCGTAATTCCTATGTGATATAAACCTGACTGAATCTGGATCATCTATTTTTACAGTGCAAGTAAATAGACTGTACTTTCAAAATAGATATTTGAAAATATAATATATATACATACGGTACAACGAATATAAATAATAACAACAATAATGTTAATAAAATTTAAAACAAAAAGACGCATAACGCCTCATATGCACCATAAATAAGATTCGCATATGTAAAACGTTTATCATTTGACATTGTATATCGAATGGATGTTAATCGAGTGATATTTATTCTCCCTGCCATAACGTGGTGTGCGTGTGAAAAAAAAATAAATAAATAAAAAATTCCAATCGCATTATTATTCGATATTCACGACGGATGTTCCGGAACGTGTCCATTGTCAATCGCGCCCTTATTAACATTCATAAATGGCCTCGTAACGCTGCTATAATGACTGACAACTGCCTAATGGATAACGACACAATTTGCCGGCCGGCCGTCTTGCGTTGAAAACCGGGCCGATCTCACGTGGCCGTGAGGTCAGGCCTGGGGAACGTCCTTTTAAGGTGACTGCTCCTGCGCCACGACCCAGGTTAACGCTCTCGTATCCCTAGACCGTCTGAATCCTCGCGAGTATCCTATATCCCAGTGCAAAATAGCCAAATCGATACAAAGTCATTGGATCGAATTAAAAAAAATTAAATCCCACTAAAAAAAAGATCCCACGCATATAGATTAAATCTAAAATTCCTGCGGTCCAGTAATTCAGAGCTGCTTCCACAGCCAAGCGTAGGTTCACCAACTAATTGACAATGCTAACAGGCGACAGCGCCAATCGTTAATTAATATATACGCATATAATAAGAGAAAAAGTGACGCGGACAGTAGAGAAGTGAATCTACCACAGTAAAGCAGAGCGTCGATTGCGTTACGCAAACGTATGTTCATAACCAACCAACGTGCCAATGACGTACCGGGACAGTTATTTTAGACCCCCGACAGCACCCTGGGACCAGAGTACCAGAATTGGCGATTCTCTTGACGATAACTATAACGACCTTGAGTATTCCCCCGCCACCTCGTATCAATACTCAATACAGATACTAGGAAAAGAAGCGAAGCAACGGCGACCCTGGCGCACAGTCGTCCCGCCTCTAGAAAATCCCATCCAGGCCGAGATCCTCTCCGGCACGAGAGGATCGAGGAACGTTCCAAGTGTCCCAATCATCCTGGACCCAGGGTGATTCTCGTCCAGGATGGAATCCCTCGAGGGTATCCAAGGCGGCCCTTTGGTGCGCGTGACAGCGAACAACTGCCGTAGTTTATTATTACATCATGGCCGTGGCGGAGGCCCCTAAGTGGAGCTCAGGGAAGTAGAGGCGAATCATGCCGAGGGATATTGCGACCTCGGGTAGTAGAAGCCTATGTACGTGGACGCGCGAGGATCGTCCGGTTCCTTGTGGTCGTGGGCCGTGTCTTGTCTGTGTATCAGCCGTTCTACCAGCTAGGGAGAGTCTGTGATCTGCAGCGCGAGGAGAGTCAAACGGATACTGTGGAGGAATACTAAGAGAGAGAGAGAGAGAGGGAGTGAGAGTGAGAGTGAGAGAGAATGACAAAGAGGGCAGACCAAGGAAGAGCGGAGAGCGGAGCCAAGAGAGCAACTCGGGAGGCCCGACAGGCTGACGCCAGGAACCCCACCATGCGAGACGACGTGTAACCTGTGCATATATATGTATGTATACATAGTGAGAGTAAGAGAGAGAGAGAGAGATGCGTATCCCGTGCCATATACAAGTACACACTTTCTTGCCGTTCCATACGGGCCAAAGTCGGTCCAGGCCTTCTTCTCCTGCGACGCGCCCTATTCAGACATTATCGTCATCTCGGCTCCAGATGATTCACGTGGTGGGTTGTGCGCGCTGAGAATGGCCTGAGAATGCCCTGAGAAATCGGCAAGGACGACCTCTTTCCTCAGTCTTATTATAGGATATGCATATCGAGCCGTATAGGCTAAGTCATGCACGAATAAAGACGAATTCCTCTTGCCCTTTTGTTTATTCCACTTGAATTCGACGTCCTTTGCTTTGGACGGAAAGAAGAGAGTCGTAGACAGCTCTTTCTCGGGGTTTCCTAGTTAATTAGTCGCAGCGTGTCTCATAAGTCTCCCGGGTGGTGAGAGGGGGGAGGGGAGTGACGAAACTCGTCTGCCATCGGCAGGCGTCACTCCCGTCGGAGCAGACCTATGTATATCTGCTGCTTGTGTTCCATTACCCATGCGTTACATGACTACAGATTTTTGTGCAGTTTACTGATTACCGTATAGTGTAATCAGATATAGTGTCATTAATGTTATTTATAACCAGAGTCAATACCTAATCCTGTATCGCTGTATCCCGGCTGCTCTCAACAGACTCGATGTCTATTGTCTTGAATCTAATGTGTAACGAGGCGTGTTCGCCAAGAGAACAGGGAAAGTTTTACGCGACGATGAACGAGCCGTTTGAACAATTAGAGAGGGGGAGAGAGAGAGAGAGAGAGAGAGAGAGAGAGAGAGAGAGTGTCAAAGAATCGAACAAGGACAGGGGAGAGGGAGAGAGACGACCTTCGATGGCGTCGGCGTCATTACGGACAGCGAGAGCAGCAGGCGAGCCAGCGACAGGTAGAAACATTAAGTCAGATTTTAATCGAGACTTCGACGATTAAGAAAACAAGAGCGATCGATCGTATCGAAGATCGGCAGCGGGTAGGAGAAGGCCAGCGATTCGTAACTGCGAAGAAGCTCGAAAGTTTCGTCGGCGGCGTGTGCCGTTGACAGGAGTCAGAAATAGCCGGGACCGCGGTCCAGCAGCCAAGAACCTAGTCTCTCTCTAGAGAGGAAGGTCGTACAGGCCTCTTATACATCCTATGAGAGAATAACGTGTAGTTAGATGTGTACCAGACTTTAGTCTACGTCGCCATTGCTAACGTATATGAAAAGAATTTCTCTTGGAATAGGTAGGCGCTTGTGTATATAAGTATATGTGTGTACTGTATGGTACCTATAGGGACAGACAGATGGTGAGGACTTCTGAGAGTTTAGGCTAGGTTAGAGTAGGTAGAAGACGAAGATGAAACGGAGAAGGAAGAAGAAGAAGGGAATAGCCCTCCTTCGTCCTGGGGATTGGGGAAGCCCTCACGATTCTACGTTTCTGCCAGCTATTCTTGGGTGTCCCGGGACCCAGGAATAGATACGCCACGTTCCACCCTGCGGCTAAAGTCGCGTTCACAACCTATGCCTACCCATCGTCTTCCCTCTTGATCCCTCTCTTTCTGTTTTTACCATTCTCCCATTCTGGCGACGAAGCCTTCGCCGTCCGACGCCTCCATTCACGTATCACCCGCTATGCGCCCCGCGACGCGACGGCGCCTTTTCTCATATCGTTTCCCGACTCCCGGACGGCAGGACAATTTTTTTTTAAATTACGCCTCACGTTGGATTACTTCGGAATCCTCTTAAGGAAGGATTTTCCTTCTCATTGAGGTATGTGTTATGTCTTATCACTTTATATATATACACGTGCGTTGTATATCACGTCAGTAATATATTAAACGTGTATATATATATAAACAGGAGATTCAAATTAAAACGCCTTTAAGGTACATATCAAGATTGCCCAATGATTCTTCGTGCATAGGTCGTGTATAATGAATTAAAAAATAAATAATATTTAACCTTGTCTTATTTTAATTATTTATAATTATCTTTTTAAATTCGCAGCGTATAGCATCGGTATCGCTATACTCGTAGTAGTTCTTTACAGGGAGAATCGACGCATTAGGCTGAACTTGTCGCATACGAGAAAACGACAAGCGTCCGAGAAGCAGAAAAAGATGAAGAGAGTAACGATGAAAGAGAAACAAGGACGGGGAGATGTACTCACGCATGGACGACGGCTGTTAGGCCTTACGCAAGCGGTGCTGAAGTGTACGTGGGGATTCCTTATGGCGCCGGCCGTCTGCCGTACTCACAGACACGTATAAGCGAACTAGCTTCTACACGATCTCACGAATAGTATTAGTGGCGAAGCATGGCAGCTTGTAGCGTCTCTCGGCGTCGTGCATGCCTGCTACTCACCAAACGGTAAAACACCAAGGAGAGACGCGAGAAATCACCGACCTAACCTGTCCCAGCTAGTGTTGGATACGCAGCTGCTGCCATCTGAGGAAGTACTAACTGATCTAGGAATTTCGTCCATTTTTAAATAACCACTCTGAATCTTATTCAAGTCATATCTATACGATAATTATTTTTCTAAGTTTGTTTACCATTTTATATCGCTCATTCGTTGCGTCGTCACCAGATACGTTTCATTCAGTGGCATGTGCGGGATATGTACGAACTTAAAAATAGCTTTTGATTGACAGAAAACTCGCTCTATTGGCAACCCTGAAGGAATTCTGGCGCGACTCGTCATCCTCGAGGATAGTCGAAGGTGTTCATGTATCAAGGGAATTTATGATGTCTTATTATGAAAATACTTGATTATTCGACTGTTTAAATCGGACTATATATATGAAAGTGTAAATATTAATGGTAGTTGACGATTGACTTTACCACGGTTTCAAGCGTGACAGTTTTATCGACTGAATATTTCTGAGCTTCGAGCGCGACCTTACACTCTCGAGATGAGTTGAAAGGTCGCCATGTGGCCTTCCACTCGTACAACGAAAAGAGGATCTTTACTCGAGATGCTTATGTTGAATAAAAAAATAAAAAGCATGTGAGCCAGCGACTATTACAGTGACGAAGAAGAAACTTTTGAGAAATAAGAATCACGTTTGTAAAGAAACGTTGAAATTTTAGTGCAAACAATTTTCTATGCCCATTAATCTTCATGGTTCGATATTAAAAGTCAATTTCAATAATTATACTAGATTTTCATATAGATATAGATTTCCTGAGAACGTTCTTCAGGAACCTAGAGTATCCTAATACTACCCAGAGGTCGCCGTCGAAGTGCTTAGAATTTCAGTGAGTTATTTCACAATGGATTTGATCCTTTCGACCTGCGGGGTTGACAAACTAAACTTAGTAAGTCGCAAAGGGTCTGGAACCCTTTACAAATCGCCCTTACAATTCCCTACGTAAAGTCCCGTCCACACTGAAATGCCTTTATCCATTTCAATTTGAAGAATACAGAAAGATTTATTACCTTTCTATCTCGTTAACCTCAAAATTGTATTATTCAAATCTGTTTTGCACTTTTACAAAACGTTGAAATATTTTTTTAAGGAACTGGTTCATATCTCTCCACAAGGATGGTTGATGCGAGATGGATCCCGGTGCCGAGTTTGTGACGCCTGTGCCTAACCAAGTGCGTGCACATCACGCACTTATGTACATACACGTATCCTCGGTTAACACCCCGCAGCAGGCAGTCAGGCAACAAGGCATACGCGCATAAATGCGACAGGAGAAAATCGCCGGTATCGGTCGAACGATGTGAACCAATGGCGTAACTTGGTGGATCATTATCCACACGTATAAAGCTGATACATAGGGCATTTATCTAGAACCCAGCTGGCGGCGACCTTCCATAACCCACGCTTGTAAAAACACGGCTTCCCCCGTTAACGCTCGTGCCTGCAGCACATATAGACAGATACGTGTTGCTGTTGTTGACCGCCATTGTTCTTGTTCAAGTAGCCACATACGAAGGAGAGAAATCCTGGCTTAGGTATGATACATCAATATGCTTGATAGATATAATATTAATAATAAAATATAAATTAAATTATGGCAGTAATAAAGAGATATCACGCAATTTGATTCCAATACTATTTTTTCATTTCAGGAAAACCATCCTGTTAGCTTCGATGAAGGTCTACGTGTTCCTTGGGGATATTCGCTTTTGATAATTGAGTTCTATCTAATCCTGTCATCGATCCTCTCCGAGTTCACTGAAACCGATATATAACCTCGCATATGTTTTACAAAGCAATGATAATATATATGTAATATGTATTGATATCTAGTTTGTAAACGAATTCGTGTTACAGGTACATTTACAAAAGGATAAAGTGCATATAACGAATTTGCGTAGAGAAACGTATAGCGTGAGAAAAGAATGATGTGTAAGCAGCTACGTGTGTGGTTAACCCCCTGGATTCAAATCTTTAGGAACTTACTGTGTGATATATTTATATATTGGTATATCGTAGCGTCTTCAGTTTTCTTATTATATTAGTTATATATACATATATTAATGTATAGTCACTCTCGGTAGTCTCCTTATAATAATAATAATGCCGCTTCTGATACGGTTCTAAAATACGTCTCTCCTTGTCTGTTCGTCTCGACGTCAGGGAGGACGCCTCGGTATTCGTGTCGGTCGCCACGACGTCGCCAACCAACCACAGAATGAATATATTAAACACGATCTTTGCCGCAGATTCTGAATAAATGGAACAGTAAGATGCCGGAAGTGTCTATGGGTACAGACAGTAGCTCCGTGGACGACGTAATCGATGCCTGATTCATCGTGGAGATTATACGATAATTTACTATCAAGATTTACCAATCCATTTTGAAGATCGTCAACGAGTCTCAGAAGATATTAAAATGATTGCACGAGCAACAAGTCGCCAGTTGCCATTTACGCTCGGCAAGAAAATATTAAAGAAAGAGACAAGATGGTTGGAGACTGGCGCTGCTTGCATATCGTGTTTTAATAATAAGAAACAGAATTAAGGACGCTGCGGTTTCACTCAAAGGCCACGTGGACGCCGAACTGGCAGTTCCCTGCTCATTATCCTGTCGCCGGCAGGAGAATATCTTCCTATTCACCAGACGCCATCTTGTCCTCCAAGTTTGGTCCTTTAATGTCACGGATTCCTTTTCACTGGGTAAATTCTTCTGTTGTTATTGAAATATAAGAAGCTTGAGGCGATCTGAAAATATTCTAAAAATTTCTTTACTCATTACTTTCTCCCATCTCATCAGGTCCAGGATTATATATCACCTTGGTGTATTTCGTAGATACGTGGGTGTGATCGTCGTCATCCGGAGGAAGGTCGATCAACTTTCACACAGAGGTTTAAAATTGCCAGGTGTAAGAGCATCATGCCAGGTGTATCGTAATCAGTTCAGTTCGGATTAATTTTACGAGCTAATCAAGACTCCACAGCGAACCATCACTGGTACCAATCTTGCAGTCTGAAAGTACAAGCGAGAAAGGATCGGTGAGGTTAATTCCTAATTAGGGAATTGTGCAAAAAAATAAAATAATTCCTTATCCTATAAAATCTCGCTCGAGCCACGCGATTTAAGAGCACCTTGCTTCCGACGCTTCTTTTATTCTTTTCCACCTTCTTTACGTGCCCGATGGTGGCTGCCCTGTGAGTCTGCTGCAGCACGCCTCTCTTTATGGGAATACGTGGAGCGTTTCTCAGGGGGGCAAAAAATCACGCGAGTCCCCGGGTGCGCTTCTGATTTTTTCGGGGCCGCACCTTGCACGCGGAAGGGTGCCAAAGCAGTCTCAGTTCTTGGGGCCTGGCAGATGGCCAGCAGATGTCTGCCATCTTGTCCTGATTGTAGGTCCGGACGAAGTCGTCCGTGAAAGGTGGCTATTGCCTGCACGGTAACCTCTTCTGCCGTTGATACCCATAGATGATCTCAGTACCAATTCAATATCAATATCTTCAGCAGGAATCGCACATGGAACATCCAGAGGGATCCTGAAATTTCCAATCCTACAAGAGTTTATCGATATACGACCCATTGCCCAGGAAGGGCTCATCTTGCTCTGGCTATGAGAAAAACCTGAGAGTTTCGGATCCTTTGTCTGCCCTCCATGGAGCCGAGCACCTGCCCACCCTGGCAGCAACCTGCTCGGCATTCTCTGGCCCTTCGTCCCTCCCAACTACTTCAGGAACCGCCATAGGAGGATTGGACCACCTAACCTACCCGTCCCATACTTCCAGTTTCACCTCGGTACCCTCCTCCTCGAAGACTACCGACGTCTCACTAATACTCCTTGGACCCAATCCTGGACTAGACGGTCTTCCTATATTTCCTGCGCTACGGTTACCTTGACTAATACTACTACGTCTACTATTACTATCTACTACTACTGCTACTACTAATACTACTGTAGAAGACGAGGCGAAGGCACTGACTGCGGTGGGTACCTCTCTTCACCCGGGATCCCCGGGCCACCTTAGGAGGTTATGCTCCCAAACTCAGGTGAATAACCACCTCGTTCCTTAGCCCGCATCCACACCGGCCTCAGAAAACACTGTTATTACTCGATCTTCGGAAGAAGACCCAAGAGTCTATACTGTAACTTTACTCCAAGTGTTACATATATACATTACACAAAACATAAGTCCTCCGATGTGCTCTAGAAACATATAATCTTTCATCACAAACAGATTGAATCGATTCGAACAATTTTTTAATTTATCCATAAGTTTTATTACATTTACATAATATAATGAACTTGTCGGTTGTCCATCTAGTTTATCTACACAGATTCGCCGCAGTGGGTTACGGGGTTGGTTGTACTCACTTGGTGTGTTGTATATACAGGATATGTAGGCATATGCGTAATAGGCAGAGCGTTCCATGTCACGTGCTTCCACATAACGTGCTCAGTCATATACATGCTCGTAGATAGGTAGGTAGGTAGGTAGGTTGGTTGGCGTTCGAGTTGCTAGGCGACCAAACTCCACGCTCTTTCCACTCTGAAGCCCAGCATCCCTTAAACAGTCCACTTCCATCCCATCCCGAGCAGCATCCCACCCTCAGCTTTCCACCCTGTACACATTCACCCTGCACTGGATCAATGCGTCCAGGCGAGAATCCACTCTAGATGTGTATAGAGAGTTGGAAAGATAAAAAGAGACAGAAAGTAGAGTCAAGAAACGATCAGAGAAAGAGAGTATTTCAAATATTTCTATACGTATAATATACCATACTCCTATATCCTGTATTAACATGGAATAATGATTAACCTGAAATTAGCGCTGGTATCAGTCGCTACCACCTTCAGAACAATTAACCGAGACTAGACGTGTGCCAGCATCCATCACCTTGGCTGCAACCGGACCAATAACAATGCTTCGAGTAAACCTCTGTATTATTCATCCAATGATCTGACGAATCACCCGGAAGTAGAGGAGGAAAGTAGTTTTATCCGGATCCATTCGTAGCGGAAATTCTGACAGCATCCTGCATTCAACTCTGAAGTTAGGGGATTTTCGAAAAGGATCGGAGAAACCGCGTTGTCCTTTGTAGCTGGTGTTCCTTTCTCTTTCCTATCTTTATCCTTATCCGATTCTCTCTCGCTCTTCCTCCCTCGCTCCTCGGGCTCCTTCTCAGGCAGAATATTAAAACTGTCCTCTCCGCGCCTGGCATTTCCACTGGCTGGGATATAAATGCCGTGCCGACCTACCCTTTACTACCCTTAGCCGCTAGTACCAGCAGGTTCTCACATCAAGAGCACAAGGGTATAGCGTGAGGTGGTAAGAGAGGGTCGGGATTCTGTACTACGTAATAGTCACCGGGATGCTGTTCGAAATGGCCACCGTCCTCTGCTGTGCGAGCTAGGTTATGACCTGAATAGCAGATTACCCGTTTACGAGGCAACGGGCTAGTTTCCACCATTTTATTGAATTCAGAGAATTCTTCTTATTCCGCATCTCGCAAAACTCTTCGCTGCACTTGACTCCTCTGTCATCTCTTATTTCTCCTATTTCGCTGTCCTTTGAAACCATCCCTCTTTTTTATATTTCTTTTTTCGTCTGACACTCTTCTTGCCTCAAATTCCATACCTTTTCTCCTTTATTTATTTTTCATTTCATGATCTCACTCTTTACTTCTTCCAGGGAGTAGTCAAGTAGTACAATAAGATGTGCCAAGGAGGAATCAGAAAATATAGGGCGTCAAAATCTCCAGGTAGTAGTAACGAAGGAGGTTGAGGATTTCACTCTCGGTTATTATTTTCTCTGAAATTGGGTGGTCCAGTTCAGGGAAGATTATCTTCATCTAAAAGACATTTTTTTATTTTTGATAATATTTTTCTTTCTGCCTTGTATCAATATCTACTTATCCTACTCTCTTTCTCTTTGGCAGTTCTACTTAGACTTTACGTTGGGCCTAGTACGTACGTTATACATATCCACATTGGATGCTTCGAGGATGCTCTCCCGACTGATTACTAGGGTACTTGCTTTTTCAACCCTTAGAGACGTCACGCGAGATGCACACGATACTGCACAATGCAGCTAACCTTTGAACTTGTCAGAAGTGTCTCCTTAAACCATCCCTTACACGTCAGCCAGAGTTAGTCGTCAGCACGGGTGCCTCCTGATAAGGTGAATTCAACTGGAACGCACTTTATAATACAGTAAAAATAAATGAGTACAGATAGACTATATAAATTTAATATTATTATTTAGTAATATTAATGAGACTTACACCATTTAAGCCAGCGCGCTATTTACGTCACATGAAGAATACCTAAAACCCACCGCGCACCAATCTCAAGGGATGGAAGGGTGTTCCAGAGAGGAGGAACTAGAAGGGTTGCGTTGTGAAGGACCCGAGGGACTCGACAAAGTATAGGGATGAAAGAGGGCGAGAAACAGAGGAAAAACTTCAAGGGTCGATTATAATGATTAAAGATACCATCCTCATCCACAGGGAGGGACAAGCCCCTGCCTACTTGCCAAATGGAAGGAATCGATCGAAAGTCTGGTGAAAAAGATTTCTTGAATAATAAGATAAAACTTGGCACTCCGTCGGGGAGATGTATATAGCAGGAAATCAAAATCGACTTGAAAAAAATAGAATGAGGTCCTAAATCGGGCTGAAAACTTGTCGGCAACCTTTATCAAGGATCCCCATTGCCATTAGTGGTTTCCCCGCATTATGCGAGCTCTTCCTTTTTATTTTTTGCCCCCATCGTTCCATCTCACTCGCTCTCGAAAGATATCCTATAACCATCAAAGAAGAGCACAGCATCCTACTCCACTTCTGGCATTAACCAGAAACTTTATACCTACCTACCTACCTACTAGCTCCTCTCTCCTTCCTTTCCCAACCATCTACTGCTACCACCGCCGCCATTTTTTCTCCTCCCCCGCTCTAGCCTTGCTCCCTTATCCTGTAGTAAAACCCCTGGAGCCCCTCGTCACCATGTGTGCCAGGGATATGCCCCGGGGATCCGCGAGCAGCATTGTTCCCTTTTGCTTCCTGGATTCTTTTTTATCCACTACCCCTACGTTCATTTCTGAGCCAAGCTCTGTCCTTTTCCTTTCCTTCCCTCGCTCTACTCTGCTTCGTCTTCCTCTCTCCTTCTCTGTTCTTTAATCTTCCCTATCTTCATCCCACTCTATTGTACTTCTCGTTCCTTCCTTTTTTCTACTTTCTCTAGTTTACGAGGACGTATTTCCTGCCGCGATACCGGCGCACGAGCGAACAGCCATCCCGAGGTATAACCTTTATGGGGTCTTCTGAAATTAAACGAACCTTGCGCCCCCGTGCACTGTGTTGCAGCACGAGCCAGCCTTAGCCAACTAAAGGGAATACTATCCCTGCTGATATACCATTCCCTTATACGAGGGAAAAGACCAGGCGCTTCGGATGGGATACCCGCTTTCTTGGAAGTGCCTTGGTAATTTTCAGAATCTCGCTGAACTTCTTTTTAGTCTGCTTCTTTAAGTTGATTCTTTTCTAGCTGCTCTCTCTAGACCGACGTTATTGATGTGATAATTCCATACGTAATTATGTAATTAAGGAATTAAGGCAGGAGGATTTTGTTTTCATGGTACATCTTCAATTTATCCATGGGTAGCTCTGTTCTTCTTATGGGACTTTTTACGCTCTGTGCTTTTACACCTTCCGCCATTGTTAAAACCACTCGGCTTTCTTTATAAACGGATCATCTTTGTCGCGTCTTTGAAGATGGCTCACCTTCTTTTTTTCTCTCCTCTTTTCATACTCCCTAACGCTAAAAGCTATACGCTCGTGTCCCCGAGCCTTTTATTCTCTGCGTCATTACATGGTATCGCGGCTCCGCCACGATGACATCAGGCTGCCAAAGGGACTCTTGTCATACCCTTGTACAGATCAGATGACGAATACCAGGAAAACCAACGTACAACCTATTGGAGATATCATTGTATTTTTTTTTTTTGTAAATCCAAATTGCTCTTATAATAATAGATATAAAACATGCCTTTACCTTTTTAATCAGTGTTTCTATTTCTCTTGTAATTTTTCACTGTATTCAGTGATTTTCTAAATCACTCAGCTATTCAATTCATTTACGTAATTATTTTAATTCAATTCCATTCACCATGGGAAATATCATGTTTCCATTACCTCTGTATATGGATGAGGGTCGCGATTGCTTTGAAATGGACCGCTACGTCGGTCAGTTATGCAATAGCGAGTATTGATTATCTGTCAGTAACAGACAGCACAGCCCAAGCCGTCGATTAGGCTATCAAATTATTGAATCTCATGAATAAAAGTTATTTGAGATGTGAATCTCTTGTAGAACGGTTCACTGAGTAAGAGGCTACCAGAATTACTACTCTGAGTCCTAAGGGTTATAAGTACCTACTGAGCAACCCCATTGAAGTCTCAGAATAATAATTTTTCACTGTATTCCCTTTTGCTCCCTTCGACTCTTACACAGTCTTCCTTCCCTTTTTTTCTGTAGTTCTTCTTAAGAGTCGTTATAGGCAACGGGTCTAGGCCAGCTCCAGGAAGCGTCTCTCTAGGAACCCGTTGCGGTCACAAAGCTTTGATCCTCTCCATCAGCTTAAGAACTTCTCGTCTTCCTGGAAGCTCTTCCACTCGGCTTCTATTCACTTATATCTTCCAGATTCCAAGAAGGCAGCACAGTCATACAGAGAATTCGGTTTTCAATGAAACGAGTCACTAATTAATCTACAACTTACTAAGGAATCAAAGATTTAAAAAAAAATCCAATCCGATAACCCAGCCCCAGTGAATCAATAAAACCTTTCATTTCATACCTTAGCAATAATAAGCAATTTGGATCAACCATCCTGAAATCGCAGCCCCCTTATTTAACTGCTGGATTTTAACGCAGGTGATACGGAGTTAAATCTCTAAACGCATCCCAGGACGAGGTCGATGCGAGCACAAGGTTGTAAAGTGGCACAATGCACCAGCATAATATTCCAGATCTTCGCCAGCCCTGAAGCCGTTCCACCCCATCACAACTACCAGGTACTACAGAGACGCCCCTGAAGACCACTTGCATTGGGCATATATACGTATGGTATCCCATGACACGCTTTTCAGATTACGACTGAGCCATTCCACTATTTTGAAATTACCAATAGCCGCAGGTATGGTAACCAATAAGAATGCCGCTCTTGCTACTGGTACCAGTTCATAATGGTACAAACGGAAAGTTAAATCCTTTTGAAGTTTCTGAGTAGTTTCATTGAAGGAGCTCCGATGCAAAGCCACCAGGTAGGATTTACATGTAACGCCGTACGGACGCCCATGGATTTCAGTCTTACAATCCTGAAAAGTTTCTTAGATGTAAAACGTCCTCTAACGACGACTTTTGCTATTCTATGGTATCATACGTGACTTACTGTGTATATACTTATGTAACTACCTATTGTATATGAATAGATGTCTATATATGGATATATGCTACCAGGTACCTATAACACATATATGTATATATACCATCGGTGAAGTATCAGAACGGTACTGCTGCACCAACTTCCAACGTTTTACGACTTACGTGCTATGCGTCGGCTTCCACGCTTTACGTTTACGTCGTACGTTACGTTATGCCCTCGTAACTCCTTCCGAGCGTGTCGGTTGCACTGGTGAAACTCAGCAACCCTGAGGGCGGCCATGATGCCCGCGTTAAAGCTCCTTGAATTATAATACCACGATGCTGCATTCGATACCTCCTGAAAGCATGGAACTGCAAGATTTTATTCTGAAGAAGTCGGGTATGAATTTTGTATTTACATATTGTCCTAGGGAGGTCATGGTAAGCACTTAATACTTCAAATGGCGGAGGGTTCCGTAAAAACTGACTGTACTATTGTAGAAGCTAAATACGATATCTGAACGTGTACTACGGATTTTACGTTATCGAAGATCCTATTGCGTTAAAGTGTTGCTGTTATGTATATTAACCGCGAATAAATATGAAATTTCAAGTCTGACGTGGAAGTGATCACACCAAGTTTTAATGAAAAAATAATTTGACGAAAAGCTTCTTGCCTCGGCTGATGTTGCCAGAAAATAGCTACGGTGGCCTCCTATCGAAAATCGCGAGAGATTTTTTAACTAATGACTGGGGACGAACTTTTCTGACTTTTAATAGCAATTAACAAGACTCCATTTACTTTTGTCTATATTAATTATAGCGGTACTTGGTATCGGTACATCCATTGATTTTATGTCAGATCTCAGTCACCAGGATATATTCAATGTAATGGAAAACATCGTGGAGGTCTCAAGCAGTTATAGATTAAATTTTATGCTTCAATCAAATATGTAGTTTTGTAGGCAAAATATAGAATTTTTACTTGAGTAATTTTCTCTTAAATAAACCGGTTCAGCTACTCATATACTATGCAGTATCTAACCTATAAAGCGCTATTTGTTCTCATCCCCTATATTCTCATCCCTACCTCAACGTCTCGCCACCCTCGTCTAACGGAATGGAGTCTGCGCTCAACTTCTGACACGGTTTAGAAACCTTCACGTGTTCTGTGCTCCTGGTTACTTACCGCCTGTTCCTTTTCTTCCTGGACAACTTAGCCCCCTCCCGATTACCACTCTCAACCCCTGACCCTTCTAAGCTACCCTCGTCGTCTCGACCTCTCTGCACTTTTCTTTTCCTCAATCGCAAATTTTGTACCGCTATTTCTGCCCAGTATAAAACTCTTCATCGATCTCGGATCCCATAGGAGGTTATTGTTTTAAAAATTCAATGGTTGAATATAGGTATTTACCTTGATGAGAATCCTTTACGTAAAAGGTAACTCATCTCCTTCTTAGGGTGTTCACAGTTCCTGGAGAATTCTCGATCAAGTAAGCGATGCCAGGACACGAGGAAAATCCGCATACCTCCACGGGGGTTGCGTTCCTGTGAATTAGGCGCGGGTTTCTTCGACACTACGGGGTATCCCTAGGGAAGAGACTGGGTCATCCTTATTCCCGTATCCGGGGAAAACAGCCTGCCGCCACTTCATGGGTGCCTGATAGAGAGTTCCCGGAATTTCGGGCAAATTGCAGTTTTTCTGTCCAATGATCACCCAGCACCCCTACCTGGCTCACCTGGATTTCGACAGGTGTATCCTGGCCCGGTTCCTAAGGGATGATTTCATCTCCAACTGGATCCATACAGCCAAATTCAGGACCTCGGTATAACGATCCTCGGTAGCCCATCGACCTTCTCTCTCCCGGGGGTTGACTCTGCGGGAGGAGCCTTCCAGAGGATGTTGAGCACACTGTACAGTTGCTACCCTAAAAATAATTATTCCACTTATTTAACTGAGGACTCACATCCACCCCTTCGTAATTTTCCTGACTTTCCTCTTGGATTCTTCCGTTCCTTCGTTGCTCAAGTAGGATTATGTTCTATTCCACCTCACCGTTTCCGGAAATAGCGGATGCCATTCTTGCAGGAAACGTTGAAAGAGAATGACAGCTTCCTGTAAAATTAGGAAATTATAGAACGAAGGAAGTACAACGAAGGTCTTTCGGGTAGGAAGACAGTGGATAATATCGGAAGTGAACTGGTGGAAAAATTCCGACGAGGGTTCTCCTTCACACGGGAATTTCAAGACTCCAGCACAATCGAGAGTCGAGAAAATAGGGACTCATGAGATAACAGCTGGATATCCTCGGGTTGGTATGCATTGCATATGCGGAAAATTTTGACCACGACGAAATTGCAACACCGAGATAATTTGAATAATGCGAACCGAAAGAGATAAGACGACAGTGGGATTTTCTAAGAACATCTCTCATCATTTCCACCGACAATGGTAATTAAAACGACCCTGTTATGCAATGATTTATCTTAAATATACCCACGAGTATTAAATTCCTTATACGTTTATTGAAAACTACGTGGGATCATTACTCGGAGTGGGCAGCCAGATACTGATGCAATGCTTACCACATTTTATATAAGTGTGTAGATAAGTACACTGGGTGGACCGTGTGAAAAATCTGAGTAGCTCGACCCAGGAAAACTATCCTGCAGGATAGAAAACCACCTATCCCAGTTTTCCTCCTACCGGCATCGCATGTCTTCCTAGTCCCTGTGGAAATTCGTATTCCCGTCAATGCAATTTCCTCCAGCGAGCATGGACCTTGTGCCTGGATGAGGGTTGCACTAGGTCGTGGCAAGAGTACCAATCCGGTTCTGAGCGCCTGCTCACGGCGTGCCGCATTTCGGGACGAAAACGTCGCCTTTCCGGGAAAATCTCTGGCAAGGTTAGTAACCGTCAATCTTCCCACGGGAACTGCAGAATTGGGAATAGACTTTGCTTCTCGCGGTGTTATTCTCCTGTTAAAGGGCCGCTTGAATTTTTCGTTAGAATCTCATTTCCTCCGGAAAATTTTTAACCAATTCCTCTTCTGATGGACTCCGGAGGATAATATGCCGAGGAAAAAAAATCTTGTGGGAACACGGAAGATCCCTTTCACTTCCACACCCTCCTGGGTTACGCTACGTTGTAGTGTGTACTATCCTTTTTCGTCGCTCTGAAGATACCCAGAAACGAGAGACGTTCCATTCGCAATTCCCTAGGTAGCTCTGAGACGAATTATTGCTCCAGGAAGAACGTTCTCGCTACGTGCTCTGCCATCCTGATACGCTTGCCCGGGATTTTCGAGCATGGTTTTCCACCCCAGCATTTTCCGGGATGAAAAGGGATCAACCCGGGAAAGACTTCTCCACGCGCAGTATATCCTGATGCATCAGGTGGCGCTGTCTGGGGTTTGTCTCCCTAGGGAATCCGAGTAGCAGCTTTTACCATTAAGAATCTCTTTCAGGAACCTACCAGGATAAGACACTTTCATCTACTGGGATTATCTACCTTGGGTCGTATATAGTCTATGTATACCTGACCTATTGGACAGTTAGGTCATGATATGAATAAATAATACATCTATTCTGGATTCGCATCTCTTTGAAAGAGTAACCCGAGACGGTTCAGAAGTCACTGGTAGATGATTTGCAATCACATAGTCGTGGCCCACTGTGAAAACAAAAGAAAAACAAAAGTTGAGTGGGTACCGGATGTTGGAGTGTCGCCAACGGCAAAGATAAAAGGTGTGTCTCATCGATCGTACCACCCTGAGGAAATTAATTGATCGATCGATCTCTTCCGCAGGGAGTCTCTTTAATTTAAGCCCCAATTAAGATACATCCGGGGACAGAGAAGAGAAGACGACTACGTGAAAAGGGCTTATCGTCTCGTGTAACGTTGGTTGCTAAGTGATTAGGGGGTGACTCTCGTAGAAGGGACTCCAGAGACTAGGCTTCGTCCTCGGGAACCTCACTCGACGAAATCCACGTTCTAGACAGAGTATGGAACTATCTGATAGTCTCTAACATGGCGCGCCTTTTAACATAGCCAAGTTCCACTTAGATTGGACTGCCAGAGAGATTGCACATGGCTGGCACTCACTTTCGCATTTCATTCAGACTTCTCTACCGAAAGAACTAGAAGACTTCCGGCAGTGCATGGACGGCTTGATAAACTCACCTATTATAATGAAAAATAAGGAGAACGACTAATGGTTATTGTAAATTGGATATCGTGAAAAATTAAATGGACGCCACGTAAGGATTTTCCAGAAAATTAAACAAACCTTAAGTCAGTGAGCCGAAAAATTTTGAATTTCACCAAAAATATAGCTCCGCATTTTCTCGTTCTGCCTCACCCTGATTTATTGTACTACGGATCCGTTTCACTTTGTTCCATTGGTCGTTTCTCTTTATCGTGTGGGCGCACGTGTGCCTACCTCTAGTTCCTTTATATACCAGTATGTGGATATATCTTGACTTTTATATATACATATATAGCACAGACGTTATTCATTAAATATACTATAGATAGCATGGTGGGTGTACGTATACACAGGTGAAATATATGCGTGACGTGGCGAGGTCGTGCAAGGCGAGCAACCTCACGCAGACATCTGAAAGCCAACGACACACTCATGAGACTCCTACGATTATTATTCATCGAATGCGTGTTTATTAAATACCTAGCGTGTGTCCCGGCGAAGCCGGGAAACACCTATCCGGGCCGCTGTGATACGTGGGTAGGGGTATTCCAACCGGTAACTCCTGTTCGCACGGCAGGCCCACAAGGATAGAAAGGTGTCTGGCCGGTACAGACTGTTTTCTGCGGTTGAAGCTGTTTGCCTGAACAATGTGGAAATACAGGGCGTCACAAAAAGTATTTAGCCTTCGTTTGAAACTCCCAGTAATTACCTGTTGATACGTATACAAGAAATTTCATTAGTAAGTATAAAGTGAATATACCTTTGAATTAAATATTTCTGAGACAAAATTTTACTTAATGACACCTTGGGAATCCTTTGAATACATCGATATAACGGAAAGTAGTCAGTACATTGGAATTTATCATGTACGCGTTATTTAGCAGATTGATATAAGAATTTAGGTTACAGCATGATGGTCGTCCCGAGAAGGCCTCCAACGACTTTCCGCGTGGTCGAGCTCGAAAGTCAACCTGGTTGGATAGGCTATCCTAAGACGGAATGCTGTGTGGGACGTGGTGGAAATAGTCCTGTACAACCCACGCCGATTTATTTCTGAGTCGCATTCGATTCCAGGCACGGAGATTCCTGGGGAAGCTATTCGTACTCCTAGATGGATGCTTGTCAACCAGTTACTCAGAGTATATCCTTCTGAAAGCAGT
This sequence comes from Cephus cinctus, assembly GCF_000341935.2. NCBI lineage: Eukaryota > Metazoa > Arthropoda > Insecta > Hymenoptera > Cephidae > Cephus > Cephus cinctus. The sequence continues at coordinate 208,564 of NW_014333427.1, forward strand.
AATATCTTTAGGTCGACGCTCAAGATTGGCCTAACCTAACTGTAAAACATAATAGCGCTCGGTGAGTAATAGATTGGGCTGTGGAGCAAAAAGAGCTGATTAACGATGTCATGCAACGTTAGAGTATCGTCCTGGGAGTCGACGTCTCGCAGCCAATAAACTGTAATAAACCAGAAACGGGAGGCGATACTACAAGGGTGAATCTCTTTTGGCTGACATACCTCAGGAATATCTTTGATTATCATATCCTATACAGATTCCTTCTATATGCTGGCGTAATAACACCGTAAAATTCCCAACTGAAAATATTCTTCGCTAGCAGAACCGCAATCGCTCGTGTGAGACCAACCTCAGTCTTTAAAATCATCTTCTCTGCTGCATTACGAATTCCTCAGCTCCACCTAGATAATCAGTTTCTCTTCCAGAACATGTTTACTGATTCTATGAACGTGGAATCCTGATACCATCTTGTACAATAATATCCTTGTCTTAGGTATGTATGCATTAGCAATTACCAATGGTAAATTCATTGGAATTGACAATTATTGTTCAGGTTTATTATGATATGGTCACAATCTGGAAGGTAATAATAAATATTACATACAGTCAAATAGTGTACAAGTACAATGCTTTGTATTTTGTTGCATTGATTATCAATGGATAAAAGAAAGATTTTCTGTCAGTGCTCAATAAAGAGCGAATCGTAATATATATATATATATATACTTGTACGATATAGGATAACATTATAAAAAATATGTATGTATATGTGACTCAAGTATTTCCTAGTAAATAAATGTGCGACGACTATCTTACCTAATCATGTCTCAGACAATTCCAAGAAATTCATTCGCTGTTTTTCGACTAAATCACATCGTGATAACAACTCGCTTATCTTATCGGGTTAAAGATGTTTTGTAACGCTTTTCAGTAGTAGCGGCGATTCCATGCATGTAAATCCAAACTAGCACTCATGACTTGTGAATATTACACATGGCGAATGGACACTATATTAGGTACATAATGAATACCACAGATTTATCGCCAGGCCTTAAACATCAAATCAAGAGTCTTAGTGCCACTCCTAGGGAATCTCCGGGATCAGGGGATGAGTAGTTAACATCAACGAGGGTATAGCTGGTATCCCAAAATGTTAGGGACAACAGTTAAGGTGGTCAGAGAGAGAATAATTCAAAGACATGGGAGAAGATGGATCGATCTCAGGAGAATTTCCAATCCCATAAGTTTTCCCTGCGTTGTAGTTGAACTTCCTCCTCCTCTCTTTTTACAGGAATCAAATTTCCCAGGACCATATCCCTCGTCGATAGCGCATTAAGCTTGCCTATGAAGTTTCTTTTAGGGTACTATTTTATAGTAAGGCATATATATACTATATATACAAACAACATATTCCTTTTCTTTTTTTACTTTTATTTTTGATAAAACTTCTTTTAATTTTTAACACGTCGCACCGTGAACTCCTAACCCCTTTCGCTTGGCTCGAGTCATATACATACGTCACCAGGCTGGACTCTGACATGGCGCCACACAAGCATTGCTTATCGTATATAGCAATCATCTTCCCTCTCTTACGCTTTTTAACGTTCCACCAGGTTCCACTGTCCTCTCTCTCTCTCTCTCTCTCTCTCTCTCTCTCTCTCTCTCTCTCTCTCTCTCTCTTGCTCTTGATACACTAGAATCTTGGGAAATATCGTTCAACCATTCCTCCTGTTTTTGTTTGCTGGGCTAATACACACCGTGATCATCCTCTGTACCAGCATCGAGGGAATACTAGTATCAGTCGTATGCAATCATATCACGTAGTCACTGGATAGTTAAATATTTATATCAAATATATATATATATATATATATACTACTTATATGAGACATTGATACGATATGGCCGGGTTACTCGATCGGATGACCTTATTAAACTGTTATTAAGAATAAAATAGACTTTTCTTTGGCCATTGTGTATTCTTTTGAATCTAGCTGTCAATATGGCCGCGGCCTTCCCACCTTATGTCAGTTGAGCCTCGTGTAGATCGTGAGGATAAAGAAATCTACAGGGATCTTTACTAGATCTATTTTCTTAAGATTAGAACGTAGTTTGCTTGGTTAATATACTTCATTGAACTTGGTCAATTAAATAATTAAGATTCTGTCGACTCTTTTATAAACTACACGTGGTTATTTTTACGATAAAAAGGATCTGTGAATTTTCTTTCTTCGTGTCTATTTTGTGCCTTTGCTTTTATTACTTTGAAAATTGCTTTTTATTTTTTGATTAACTTCACAAGAAAATACAGTGTTCGCGATCAGTGACTGCAAATATTCCAAGGACCTCTTGAAATACTCAGGTATGCTCATTACGTACAAGATAGTTAGGTTAAACTTGTAGAGAAATTCATAATTTTATCAAAGCATCCTTTGCTAAAATATTTAATCCATGTCATATATATGCCATTTGAAAAAATCAAGTGTTTCTTGATTAGTACTTTAAATCTGAAGAAAATCGAATCTGATATAACTCTTCAGTCGTGTCACTGCTCCCTTCTAAGAATTTCATTATCACGGTCGCAACGACCGTCGTGTTTATCGTTATCATCATCTTTCAATTAGCAACATTTAGCGGTCAGTTATAGGTATTTGAATTTGCACATTATTTGTTTACCAATCGCTCCCAGAAATATTATTACCTAATTCAGGACATAGTACACCTTCCAGGAACGGACGAATCATTTATACGTTCAATATGGAAAAAGACCTTGATATTAAATTTATTAGCAGTGATTCTGACTTAATTGATACATTCTGTAATGATTATATGCATTTTCGGCAACACTGGGATCATTTTATCTTTCACAATCTTGCCAATCATTAAACGAACCAGCAGAACGAACTCATCCCCTGTGGTAGGGTAATTCGGCGTGATTTAATTCGTGGCTTTAGGGACATTTCCCATTTTCATCGGTGAAATAAACTGGTGTGGTGATTTTTATGGTTCTGTCATAATATTAAGGGTAGTTTATAAACGTCGGAAAACACATGAGCTATACTTTCACTGGATTCAAGTTGAGGGATGAAATACGTGTGTTGTATATCTATATATTAATAAACTATAGGTATACGTTCAATGTATTTCGACTCTTGTGGGAACGTAGCGTTGATATACAAGATATCACTGCCATCTGTCGGTTGTTCGTAAACTATAATATAATTACCGGCCGCCTCGCTCTTATGTACTAATAAAAAATAATCAATGACTTCGGATCAGATAAGGTTAACCTTTTTTCTCCCACCCTTAAACTCTTAATTACACGATCTTATCGCGCTTCATTATATGCACACTATACATATAAGAACGAAACGGCGTCACTCGGTCGTTATATCATGGCTACGAGAATTAGTCAGTTTCTTAGAATCGATAGCAAAATATTGGAAAGAGCGATAGGAGCTTCCAGGAAATCGCCGCGTCGCGTTAAGTCATTATTTTCGTATAGTATAGCACATGGCCGTGATAACTAATGCCGATGTGGTAAATGTAGAGACTCACGTATAAAAACAATTCAAACGACCATGAAATCTTTTACGAATACGATACCTGCTTTTCAATTGATCCTAAAATAAAGGAATCGTAATCTAATCAATTCTCAATTAAATACTGAGAATTCAGATATCAGAATTCACTGTACCTACACTGTTATACTTACGCGTACATTTCAATATAGATTGAACTTTCATGCTGTGATACTGAAATTGAAGTCTCATTGAGAATGATTGTCCACTTGAGAAATTATTACTCTCATATCTGGAATTTCAAAGTGCTACGTATTATAGTTTCTTGCTATTTCCGTAGAAAATTTGTGGACAGTTAGGATCTTCGTTTTTGGAATGAAGAGTTTGATCTTGTGTTTTCTTACATTGGTATGTCGTTAATGTTGGAATACGGACATCGAAGGACGTAAAAAGTTTCCTCTTCAAGGCGGATCCTTTACCTTATACTGGAACGGAACAGAACTTCCTCACGTTTTCTATTGCATGGGATAGGATATGTAGGAAGCATCCTAGGATGAGAAAGGTTAGGTACTATGGACATTACTATCTATCAACCCTGCTGGATGGATGTATAAGCTATCTTGGTTTTACTGCATATTGAAGCAATAACCCGCGTTACGGACCCTTTTAGTGCAACTTCCAGTGCGAAAGTACAGAAGGTGCTATATTTCAATGCAGCGTGCAGTTTCCATTGTTCGTCACAAAATAGATGGAGACGGCTTTTAATTATCGTGAAATTACTGACAATGTCGAAGTTTCTATTACCACCAGCTGGTTAAGTGCTCTCTGGTGGCACTGTTATGCTTATGTATTTACCTTACTGCGATACATGATTTGTTTTCATATTATTAATTGGTAACTATGTAATATAGATTTCAATCATTGTTAAATTTGTTTATTAAATTAACATTTATTGAAATTTTTAATAGTTTTGTGGTACTAATATAGTGACTTAATACTTATGAGTATTAATGATAATATTGGCCGTGAATGCCTAAAGTCTGAAATATAGTGATTTATTAATGTTTTGACTTTTTGCAGTTATCATATAGCTGGTGTACTTATATTTTTAAATAGCAAATGTACAATATGAATCCAGAAAATTAATTACTACTCTTCTGGGACCATTGGAGAAATCAGTGGCTGTAAAGTTAAGAGGAGATTGTGGATTGGTGAGTCCCACTTTTTCATTTTCGGGAAAAGCATGTTTTAAACGTTTATTTTAGTGTATTTCATTTCTTTATTTCTCTCATATTAAATAATAATACTGCGCACAACGTGAATACTTGAAATACGTGATTGACAGGTACTTGGTACTGATATCCAACATTCCAGTACAAACATTTGTTTTGTCACGTACTATTCTCGTAAATAATACTTGAATATTTTTTTTACTTAAATACTACACTTACGAATATATTCCAGGGGAGATTCCACATAGTCCTGTTGTAAATTAAATAAATCTGCACTGTTCTTTTGCATATACTGCAAGAACTCATGAAAATGAGTTAGCAATAACTGAATACTTCTCTCATCTAATGGAGTATATGATAGCATACCACCAAGTTTAACTGAAATCATAACATTTTTTCATTTTATGCGAATGAATTATTATGATTATTTATGCAACTTACCAAATAATCTCAATAGATGAAATGCTCCGTACAGTTGGCTAGGCAATGTATCTGGATTCTCATTAATTATTTCTGCATACTGTGGTCGTTCCCATTTGTACAATAATTGTAGACTCAGTGAAGTATTGAAGTACTCGCGAATACCTTTTGTTACTTCTAAGGCACTTTCTCTAAAAATAATATTTCAGTCATCAAGATGAGGTATTGCATCGTTGTTATTAGTCGTTCGAAACCTTTACAAACCTGCTAGGGTCATTAACTTTTCCAGGAGCTCTTGACTCTACAAAATCATCCAAAATTTTGTCAACTGTACTTCTAACAGGTAATTGAGGTAGTTTGTTATTTTTTGTAATGGCCTCCCAGTCATCAACTAGCAAAGCTTTAAGCTCTTCAGGTATCTTAATTTTTATTTCTACTTTAGTATGATATTCTTCTTCTCCTGAAGGTTCCAGTCGACTGCATGATAAATAGGTATACTGTAATTAATATTGTAGCAATGGATAACCATGATATACTTGCCTACGCTTTTTTCGTGGAGGATCCGATGCTGAGTCGTGAGAAGAAGGTGTCAATGATCCACCTGTACTTTTGCTAGGACGACCAATAGTTTTTTCTACAGTGGCTACTGGAGTACTTGCTCTACTGTCATTATCCTTCTCTCTGCCACCCTCACTTCTGCGAGATTGTGCTTTCGATGTAGTACTGCTTTTTTTAGTTTTATGAGTGGGTTGCTGATTGGAATGTGCTCGTTGTACTTCACGTTGTTTTTGCACATTTGTGTCATTGTATTTCAGCACACGACTTTCAGGAACCCATTCGTCCCAACTACATAAAGATTAATATACAAATATGGAAAAATAGTACTGTAAAATAACACAGACTTACTTCTTATTCCATCCTGCATAGTGAATCAAATATTTGATTTGCTTCTCTTTTGTCACAGAAGACTTCAAACATTTTGCTTCATAAATGAGTGGACCATGGAAGCATAGAACCTTTTCACCTAAAATAAATAAAACCAATTTATCTGACGAAATTAAAAACGTTAAGTTTCATGACAATCCACAGTACTTCTAAAGATATAAGGATTTTAAATTATTTAATGTATACGTTTAGATTGTTTAGAATATTGAAAGAAAAAAGAATTTTACACGTGATGACTCACCTTCCTGAAATTTGCACTTTGGTGGCATATCGCTGAGGACGAAGTTTTTTACTTGAAGGAAGAGATTTCAACTCTTATACAAAAGAGCAACTACAAATTTGTGAAAAAAAAAGAGAAAAGATTGGTTAGGCAAGTTCGCGCCTTCGGAACTTTAAAGTCAGTTCATACGAAGTAGCAATCTTGGCTTGGTAAAACTGCAGTCCACATTCCTAACATTCCGATAATACATATGTAGATGTCCGACATAAAACTTCATTTTCGAAAGAATTAGACTTTTTCATCAGATTGCATCAGATGTATGAAAAAACTTTGTTTTATGTGTGTGTTGGATATAAGAGTATAGGAGTTTTTCATTTTAAGACGATTGAATCAAACTCTTAAATTAAGCGCTAATGCTACCATTATTGAAATTCAGTCGTGAGTTTTGATTGTTTCTAACCTCCTTTTTTTTCCTTGGATATGCTTCGTCGATAGTTTGCACAGATCCGTAAACTGACTATAAGGTGTAATTGATTAAATATTAATATTATAAAAATAGAATGATATATCTACTACATTTCACTATTGTCAGCGTGGCTACTTAATTTAAACGAAGTTTTGTCGAACTATGACATAAAAATTACGAAGTCGAGGGGGCTTTGGCTACCTACGCCATTAGTTAGAAACGTAGTAGGGAAGAAGAAACCATACAGATTTTGCCATGAGGCTCCTACCTTGCAATACTTCTTCCCCACCACTTAACTAGCCAATGGCGCAGAAAACAGAAGCCTGCTTTCATTCCAGTTACAATTTTAAAGTGGTGTTCGTTTGACGAAAAATACGTCTGCTTGGAAGAGGTGAAAATGTGTTTTATAATCAACTAAAGGGATTTATAAATTCATCGGCAGATATTGAAAATGGCAGTCTCTTTCTGTGGAAAAAGAATTATTTTAACGAGGACTAGCCTCCTCAAGACACCAAAACGAAATGGATACATTGTACTGTAAGTTTTTAGAATTGTTCATATATTTACTGTAGGTTAGGTTATGTTATTTTTATGATATTTCAAGGGAGTTAATGTACAATGACATTCTTAATTAAGAGAACGTGATAAATTTGTATGAAATAAAAGTATAATTTAACAACTTAGTTTTATTTCTTTGAATATATTATAGTCTTCCTGAAATTGGTGATGACTTACCAGACAAAAATCCTCTCGTTAAGGAAGAAACTGGTTTTCCAGAATTTAATAGCCTATCCATTGAAAAATGCATAGCAGCAATTAGCAAACAATCCATTGAGTTTGAGGAAGGTGTAAAAAAGATTGAAGCATCAATACAAAGTAAGAGCTACATAGTTTCTGTTAATAAAAAAATAAGAATTAATATAAAAACTTTAATAATGTTGAATAATATCATTTAACAAATTGAATCTACAGAAAAGGAAAATCCAGATGTATTTAAAGAAGTGTTAAATCCTCTGGAAGAATTGGGAGTGTCTCTCGATACAACATGGGGTATAGCTAAAACTTTATACTTTGGAAACCAGAGTTTAATGCCCACAAAGTGCTACCTTGGTATTCATGACAGAGCAAGAAATGCCAGGGCTGTTAAATTTAATTCTAAATCTATATTCCACTTATGCAAAAGTGTTAGGGATAATCCAGACCTAAAGTGTACTGAAGAGCAAAGAAGGCTTTTGTCAAAGTTTGTATTGGAAGGTAAATTGAATGGATTGGAACTCGAAAAGAACCCTTTTGACCGGTTTAGGAATGATGGCAAAGTATTAAATGAAAAGCGTTCTCAATTTAAAGCCAGACTTGAGGTGTGTATTAAAAGTAACATGTTTTAAGAACGGATGGATAATTGTATTTATATAATTCCAGTTTGCGACAAAACAGTTCAAACATAAAATCATTGATCCAAATACAATGAAAGATTTCCCTGAAGATTTTTTGAGAATTATTGCTGTAGATCCAATGCAGCCCCAGAGAGGCCCCTGGGTAGTTACTCTACAACCACACATTGTTACGCCTTTCTTAGGTAGTTCTATATAATAATAGTTCACTTTGAGATTATTATAGACTGTTTTGTGCGCATTTATTAATATTTTCTGTATACTTTAGAATACTGTCCGGATCGTGAATTAAGGTGGAAAGTTTGGCAGGAGAATAATTTAAGATCGTCTTTGGCTAATGATAAACTTCTCCAAACAAGTACACCTTTGGAAGAAATTAGATATAGACGAAACGATAGAGCAAAACTTCTTGGCTATAAAAGTTATGTGCATTTGAGTATGGAGACTAAAATGGCTGGGAGCTTAGAGACCGTTTATAATGTACTGGATACCTTGTTAGAAACAGGTATGCTCCTGCACGTTAATAATGTCATCTATTTCTAATCATCGGTGCATATACTGACTGATTATTTTATTTTAAAGCACGACCTTCGCAAGAGGAAGAGTTGAATAATTTAACTAAATTTGCTAAGGAACGTGGCTTTGATGGAACATTACAACATTGGGATGTTCCTTATTGGGCAAGGAAACAACGTCGTACTGTATATAAGTAATTACTTAATAATTAATCACCTACCACAGATATTATTTCTAGTACATAAACCTTTTAAATACTAACTGTATTTAATTCCTACTAGCTATAACGAGGAGGTATTGAAGGAATATTTCTCTCTACCAAAGGTACTCGATGGTCTCTTTCGACTCTCTGAAAGATTATTTGGTATCAAGATTGTAGAGGAGAGAAAAGTAGATGTGTGGCACAAGGATGTCCGTTTCTTTGACATATTTGACGCGAGTGGACCCAATTCGGAGCCATTAGCGAGTTTTTATCTAGATCCGTATGCGAGATCCGATCAGAAAATACGAATAGATCAGGATTCAGGCTGGATGGTTGGAGTTAGACCGAAGAGCACAATCACCGACAGTAAGCCTTTGGCTGCACTGATTTTTAATTTCCAATCTCCCATTTATGGAAAACCATCCCTGCTTACATTCAGAGATGTTCAAGTCCTCTTTAAAAGGGTATTTTATCTGGTTTTATTAAATACGTTTATACGCTTTCATGAATTCTTGTTTAAAACTCTATTTATGTACGGGTACAGTTTGGTCATGCTCTACAACATCTCCTAACAGTGACCAACTATTCGGAAGTATCTGGTTTATCGAACATAGAATGGGATGCTGCAGAAATTAGTAGTCATTTCATGGCAAACTGGTAAGTTTTAAAAAAATATTTATACATTAAGTTGTCTAGGAAAAAAATTTGAGTTATATCGTACGTATTTTTAACAGGCTGTTCGAACCGTCTACCATACAGCAGATTGGTGAACACTATGATACTGGTGAAACTTTACCTGAAGAAAACATTGAATCCCTAAGACTTATACGTTCACATATGGCTGGATATAATCTTTGTAGAGAGCTATACTTATCTCGACTCGATTTGGAATTGCACGATAGGTAATTCCTTAGCAATGTTTGGGAATCATTTGATTAATAAACTTCTGAATTTTATTCTTAATTCTTCATTGCAGCGAGGATTTCTGGATGGACATTTCTACACGCATTTGGAACAGGTATTTTGTGTTGCCGAGGGAGAAAAGAGATTCTCATGTTTGTTCGTTTGAAGCAATATTTAGCGATGAGTGGGGTGCTGCATACTATAGGTGAGCAGACTATATTCAGATTGTATAAGGGATTACATTTTCTATCCTGAATTGAATTTTCTTACAGTCACATTTGGTCAGAAATGATTGCTGCTGATATCTACAGTGCATTTCAAGAAATACCCGTTGAAGATCAAAATCAGGTTAGAGAAATTGGTAAACGATACAGAGATACGTTTTTAGCACTAGGTGGTAGCTGTTCTCCAAATGAAGTGTTTAGACGATTTCGCGGTAGAGATCCCAGCCCAAAAGCTCTCTTGAAAAACTTGGGTTTGAAAAACGTGAAACAAGAAAAGATTAATTAAATATCAAACAGAAAGGAGGTCCAAAGGAACAGAATTTTGACATTTTAACAATGTCGTCAGAATTATAATCTTGTTGTAGTCTGCTACCATACTTTGTATATGATTACATATTACTGTAAACAGTGAACTGAACAGTGTAATCGAATCATGCATTAAAACATAAATAGAATAAATATTCATTTATTTCGAATACGTTTCGAATATAAATAATGCAAATAAGAACTGTTATCACTTGTATAAATAAACATAAATCTGTACTTCTGAACTGATCCATTTATTCTACTATATAATTATATCATTGATTTTTCGCAACATATGGCTCAATAGGGCTTCATAATGTCAATTTCAACGTAGAAAATATATAGTTATCATATGTTTATTTTTATTTACAATTGCTTACATTTAAAACTAGAATCTAGTCAAATATTTCGCGCCTGATTTTCATATATGTATGTACATTAGACTTTAACTGCAGAGTGTAATAATGGAATGCTAAACGAAAGTGTATTGCATTAAATGCGAAGATAGATATACAAGTTGCGACCTTCCTGTTTAATGTATCAAGTTTCGTAATAAATGATTCATTCAAGCAAGACCATATTACAAATTTGTAGGCAATAGTAGTGATGAATAACGCGTTTAATTTGATTTCACGTTTAAAAATGATGAATCCCGAGCATGAGACTGTAATCGCATTTACTATACGATATTACAATTTACACTAAGGCTACCGTAATGATACTGATGAACAGTAAAATTATAACGATCCAGTAACTACAGGTGCGATCTTTGCGATCGATACGCCGCACTTGGCGAGTCTCACTAATTAACCGCTCATCGGTTCTCTCCATATGATCAGCAAGATCTTCAATTATCTCTAAAAAAAAATAAATTCGATGATAATGACAATTATTTCTATGAATCGTCAATATTAAAGAGCTTTACCATTTTGATGATCCACTTCATTCCCAATTGTATGAGCAATTTGCTTTTGACGTGAAATCACTTTTGATAACTCCTCCAAGCCATGTTCTTGTTCTATAAAACCAATAAGACTTAACTTCCCTTGTTTGATGTAAATATCTCATTCATAAAATTATATAGACTACCCTGCAAGAGTTGTTGTTGTCTTGTTTTGAGCTCATCGGTGGAAATGTGAACGTCTAATGGTTGATCATCATCATCATCTATGCCCCAACTTGTTGTGCCCATATCTGCAAAATTTGTTGATGACTTCATCAATGTGGAACGAGCTGTATCATTTCCACGAGGCTCATAGAGTCTTTGCAATTGTACATCTTTGCTTTGCAACTGCTCGACTTGGCGCGTTCTGCGTTCTGCTTCTTCTGCAGTTCTACAATTCTTCATATATTAAGAAAAATGCTGATTTTACATGTTCATGAGACACCAAGAAATATGATAGACATAATTCATTCGATTACAGTCTTAGAGAAATTAGAGGAACAACTTTTTTATCAATGTAAGGATACATAGAATGAGATTTCCAAGCCTCTTCAACTTTAACTTTCAACTGCTGCACCTCTGCTGTATACTGTTTCATTCCCAATCGTACTTTGGCAGATAGAGTGGAATAGGCATATGAAGTTTTTGCTTCTCTCTCACGTAGTTGAAGCTGTTCCATAATCTCTCTAAACAGTTTCTCGCAGGCATCGTATTCAGCAAACCTAAACCATCACTAGGTCAGTTAATATAACACAACATAAATAATCTCAACAATAATTACACAAAATTTACCATGGATCACTGTCATCAATATAAACCAGAGCCATTATACTTTTCTTTATTTAGACGCTGATTACTTCTCTTGTACTGACAACCAGAATATAGCTATCTCACGACACACCTCCCAGTACACCCACGCAACCAGTAAAATCCTCGCAAATAAGCTTTAAGGAAAAGTCTTAATGCCAAATAATAGCTTGACTGCTAATTCGAGTAGCGAGGGCAAGAAAGTCAAGAGGTACGTATGACAGCCTTGATCGACACGTGGTACATGCCAGCAATCCCCTCCGTTTTATAAATCCTTCATGGAGACTCCTTTCACATTATAAGGAGTGTGCGTAAAGCAAGACGTTCTCTTGACAGCTCACCATATAACAAACACAGGTAACGTTTATCAAATAATCAAGGAGATAATACAATCAGTCTTATCAATATAATCGGGGAGAGCTTAGCAAAAAGTAAGTTACAGCAACGAGCTGTAATGTAGAACTCCGTTTCCAGAAGTAAAACGAGTTCAGCCTTTTTCACGCAGGCGCATGCGTGGCAGCACTGGCGTCATCGAGGTTTTAGGATGTAGTAGGATGTCCCAGTCAGTCTCCCAATCCTACAGTACAGAGACCTGAAGTCTGAGTGAAGTGAAAAGGGATAGATAGTGAAATAGATGGACACGCGTAGTAGTACGGATTGAAACAGGTATTTGTCAACCAGGAACAACGTTCAAAATATACTTATATCCTATACGGGATCGACGCTGTACTTGTGTGTGAAGTGAAGCATTATAGTAGATAAGGTGCTACGAAATGTCAGGTGGATGCAAAACACGGTGATCACTGGACCGCGAGAACGTGTCCTCCGAGTGGCTCGCGATTAATTGGACCTGCTGTTTCGCGTGGAAGGTCAACTTGCGTCTCTGGCTGGTTTAACTGGAACTGACGATCTGTCTCCAGATTTCTCAGAAATTGGAGCCATTCTCGCAGGTCAGCCCACATAATTTCGCTAAGACAATGAAAGTGATATTGCTAGTTCTTCACAGATATTGTCCTTATCAAGATAATTGATAAACTCGGTTATCGTTTCGCTGGTGCGTCCGACGAAATGGAATTTCGCGCACGAACGTAGTACCGTTGTTGTTGTTGTGCATATTGATTTTTAACGTACGGACCACTTGGTCGTCTGTGTACGACATGGAATGATTTCATATGTTATGGTATATTCTGTGCTTTTGGTTTAATTATGGAGTATTTACTGTTTGAACTTTCCTTTTTTTTTTACGTAGTGTACCTATTTTAAGTGTACGAGTGTACGTTACGCATGGCTACTCTTTCTGTACAGATTGAAGTATGAGTAGCAGTACCCTACCGGGGACGTCGACCATGGCCTCGGTGGTCAACAACGTGACAGCAACAACTGTCACAAGTGTTGTTACAGGTTTGACGACCGAGGATACCAAGGAGGTTACGCCTATCTTCTTACAAACGCGGGCTGCTCAGGGTATCGCTGGAGCGTTTGTCTGGGTCGCATTGTTTTTGACTTGCCAGCAGGTAAATTGCTAAATAAATGTACACGGTCGCGTTATGAAGTAAAACGCATTCGTGATCATGTTAGAAAATAGGAAGTTTGTATGTGTTTATACTTTCATATAGCAATTAATGAGTGAGCTTTCTGTTCCACAGATTTACCAGCACCTCAGGTGGTACACAAATCCAGCAGAGCAACGGTGGATTGTTAGGATTCTATTCATTGTACCGATTTATGCTACCTACTCTTGGGTCTCCCTGTTATTCTTTAACAGCGAAAGTTACTATGTGTACTTCTTTACTGTACGTGACTGCTATGAGGCATTTGTCATTTATAATTTCCTGTCTCTGTGTTACGAGTACCTGGGAGGTGAGGGTAACATCATGTCTGAGATTCGAGGGAAACCCATTCGTTCCAATTGCCTATATGGTACCTGCTGCCTAGTGGGCAAGACCTACACCATTGGTTTCCTACGATTTTGCAAGCAGGCTACATTACAATTTTGTCTTGTGAAACCGGTTATGGCTTTCGTTATCATATTCCTTCAGGCCTTTGGCCATTATCGGGATGGTGATTGGTCTCCCGATGGAGGATACATCTACATTACTGTTATTTATAATATCAGTGTGTCTCTTGCTCTTTATGGGCTCTTTCTATTCTATTTTGCTACAAGAGACCTACTCACACCTTTTGAGCCTGTCTTGAAATTCTGCACTGTAAAGAGTGTCATTTTCCTGTCATTCTGGCAAGGTATGTTCTTATGTTTTATAATAATTATTTAATCTTTAACAGGATCGTTAACATTCTAAAATTTTTCTGTTTTCTAGGTGTGCTGTTAGCCGTCTTAGAAAAGGCCAATGTTATCTCACCTGTCATTAATAGTCTTGGTCAATCAACAAGTGCTGGTACCGTGTCGGCAGGATATCAAAATTTTCTGATATGCATTGAGATGTTATTTGCTGCTATTGCATTACGCTATGCCTTCCCGTATCAAGTATATTCAGCTGGCTGCGTTACTGACTCCAGAGGTCGTAGTGTCACCATGCAGAGCATCAGCAGCAGTCTTAAGGTGAGTTATGTTTCCCATTGAACCGTATCAAACTCCATTATGTGAAGGTGAGCATATTTTATTTGAATCGACAGGAAACGATGAATCCCAAGGATATTATGACCGACGCTATTCACAACTTTCACCCACAGTATCAGCAGTATACACAGTATAGCTCTGGTGAGTAAACTCACTTTTCTCGTTCCTGTCACTTTTATTAAACTTGATTATCCGCAAGATTTCTTATTTGCTTTGTTTGTATTATATAATGTATAACATTTTTGCATATAGTCCATGTAATTGGTATGGCAACAATTTTATTTGGCATGCATTATATCTGACATACAGTCACTCCCTTTGTCAGTTCTCAGTGGCAGCTTTACGTTTTTGTTTTATAGATCTTATAGTTAAATATTGCAGGAGAAATATTCTTTAAAAAATTACAAAATGTCTACTTGGATCCTTTGTATATAGATACGCAAGCGAGTTTACTATTTTATTGACTTCACATTAAATAGTAAACTACATTAATTAACTAAGAATCCACTCAAATTGACATGGTGCTTGCAAGCTTATGGCTTTTGTAAATAATTTATATCTCACTAGCAATATTTTGTTTATAATTACAACACTGCCCACACAAGACGCAAAACTCGCGATTAATAATCAATTAATTCTACCGTATGCACCGCGTCACTGGTTTTTTCCTAGTAGACGTATAACACAATAACCGGGTGAGCAAGCGCACTAGCTTATTCCTAAAGCACAAATCTTTCCTTAGTGCCTCCTTGTAATACGGCGGCAGCCATAAGAATAATATAGAGATACAAAATTCCCAGAGTGAGAGAAAGACAGAAGAAACGAACTACGTGCCCATCGTGTGAACGTGTCAAAAGAGTAGTTACTTTGAAAAGAATTTGTTTGCTGTTTTTCAGACGTCAATACCAACTTGCCGTACGAAAAGCTGTGAGTGCGCGAGGGGTCTCATTTTTATTTTCAAGACGCAGGAGTCCGGGCTTTGCTCGTCTTTGATCAAGGATTACAATACAAAAAAAAAGAGAAATACTAAAATGAGGATAAATCATAATACCATTTTATAAGATTATCATTCGAACGTTATACGCTTTTGAATTGATAACCGCTCGCAGGATGAATCGAGACTTCCACCATCTTGATTGTTGAACGGTTTTTATAAAACAAAGATTTTTCGAATATTCCTATTCGGTATACGTATACAATATTACGTTGCGCGAATTTAGCCGTTGAATTCGTGAATTAATAAGCTCTACTGTAAAATAGTATTTAAGCACGTAACATTGAAATACTTAGTGAACGGTGTATTCCTAGAATGACTTGCTTTACTACAATAAAACAAAAAAACGAGAGAGAGAGAGAGAGAGAGAGAGAGAGAGAGAGAAAGCAGGAGGAGGAGGAGGAGGAGGAAACACAATGAACATTGAATAACCAAGTAAAAGTGCAAATCGGACAGTGGGAACTCGTGTTTAGAATATTTTACCTAGCTACTTAATTGAGAGTATGATATTTTAGTTAATTTTTATATTGTTGTCTTAGTCTTCTTTGATTTATAATTCCTTTTTTTTTCTTCATCATACGTTCAATAACGCTCTTTTTTTTCTTTAACGAAAAAGATAGTGTATCTAGCATGCCCACGTATGTGTGCAAGCGGAATGAATATTATTCGGCCCAATAATAACTCTCGAACGCGCGTGTACTGTACCTATCTACTATGGTTATTATTATATCCTTGCACGATATTCTTCCAGCTTCGAATCCTCCCTTACTTCCTCCCAGCCCACTTCCCCACCTTTTCTGTTTTTAAATGCCGGTTTGCATGACGCATTATTTGGTATCCTATATATTACGTAATAATACCGTTGCCATCCTATCCAACGAATTCATATCCCGCAATTTTCCCTTGTATTTATTACACACAGTGCTATGCGTAGCTCAAAAAATATCAGTCTCTCTGGACAGCTGTCAAATGATCGTTTATATTTTAATATTTTGTATGACCGTAATCTTTGCACGGTTCAAATGGTAAATGATTTGCAGAATTCAGATATTCGCTTTAACAGCCATCAGACCTGACTGATATGTTTGAACTAGATAGGCATTGTAATCATTTCTTCTTATGGCATAATAACAGCAATAAAATTGTTTTTCATCCACTGTTATGACGTCTCATAAAATATACGCGCGATGTGGAGTTTTACGAGGCGTCCTAGCGTCGTTGTGAAACAAAATTGAATATCGAACAAGTCGGTCGGTCGAGCCAACCGATTTCGCATCCCAATGCGGTCGATTCCTATTTGGGATGTAATACCAGTTGGCTATTCCGATCAATCTCTACGTATCCACGTTCTCTGGATATGCCTGTGGTAATTCGAGGCGTGTAATGTAACCTATCAGGGGGCACCAAAGGTCAACGAGGGATGCGGGTATCCAGCTTCGATCCGGACGATCCGCAAAACATGCCAGTACCGCCACCTCAGAGGCGCAACACATCTCATCAACGTGTCGCAACAATCTCCCAAAACTATAACGAGAAAACTATGCTGTTGAGCAGCGACGACGAATTTCAGTAAGTGAAAAGAAAGAGAGCCAAGATTATGGCAAGGAACAAAAGGCGAAAGATCATTAGAAAACTCGCCGAGCACGTATGCCAGAAGTATTTCTTTGAGGGGAAAAAAATAGTTTTTTTTTACGGATTCACGTGCATTGTTTCACTTTGACGATGATTTGTGTGGGTGAGAGAAAAAATTAATGAAAAAGAAAAAAATTATGAAAGACGTCATAGTTCACACATGGCGTAAGCACGCTGTACCGTATCGTAATAGTTCCACGATGTTATAATCAAGTTAATAACTTACGTTGTATGTTACATTACATAAGGATAATATAGAAAATATTTATTTTAATAATGCTCACGTGTTTAAAACGAACGTTACTCGTTGTAGACGTGGCGCCACCTACCTGCGCTTTTGTCTCTCTAAAATGTCTGTTTAAGGAACATGTTTGTATTATTTCTTTAGTTGTCGCTTCGTTACGAACTAGGAGAAAGAATGGTCACAATTTTACCTCATCGTCTCATCTAGTATTGTCGATTGTGGATACAAAATCCCGATGGCTATAACACATTAGTGCGAGTAAATACAATGGGACGACATTGACGTTGATTTTGTTTTTGAACTTGAATAAAAATTTCAAAATACTTTTAATTCATTTTAAGTTTTTTTTTGTATCTAATCTGTAAAACGGATATACTTTTTTAATCATCTTGCACAACGAGTAACTCTCACTTTTGGTCGGCACGTGTACCTACAGTGGAATCCTAAAGTTTTAAGCAGATCCTTTCACTATCGACCAAATGTTATTGGACAGTCGAGAAGTGAGCGACGAGGATTAAGGAGATGAGAAAAAGAAAAGGTAAAATTTTAACTATTGGAGGGCGTAAGGAAATGATATTGTAACGTCTGCTTTGCGCCACCAAACCTACCCTCGCGTCCTAGGTTAAGAGAAAATTGATAAATGTATATATCGTTAATATAAATTGTATTTAATAACCGAGATAAGGAAAAAGGGAGGTAAAAAAAGAAAAGGAGTAGAAAAAAAGTAAAAGTGACGATAATGATTTGGGCAGTGTTCATTCTACGTATAATTATATTGTAGTCTTTCAATGACAGTGACGAGGATTTTCACCAAACAGGGAATGGGCTATGGCTGAGGGATTGTGTTAGATATAAATAAATTATCGATACCTGGTGTAACGTGTAAATCGGTTAATATATCCTGACAGATGTACTATTGTGGATATAATGTCGTCCTGGAATTACGATTCTTAAGGAAAAGTTATTAATCGAGCCAGTTATATTTTAAGCTGATGTATTAGATGTAAGGGACAATTTTCCTTCTACAAAGCCGATATACGACGTATTTTTTCCTCATTGAAGTTTATCCAGTACTTAAGAGAAATTTTTCCAGCTATCTACGGGATACCTAGACATGACATTTTACGTCCGGATATATGCAAGTGCTTGTGGTTTAGTCGCGCGTGATACGCGAGGGCAGGTACTTCTATTGAAAAGATATGTAATTAGTTGAATGATTGCATTTATTTTTATTGCAATTGACATTTTTAAGAAATACAAAAAGAAAAAAAGACCCTGTAAACTCCCTTGTGTCTTTTGCTACCGAGACACATTATGAAGATATGCAAAGCCATGTGTTTACGTACAACGAACAGAACATCTATTACGCCCTGTATGACATTTATTTAACCATCCTCGAAAGTGCGCTTAAGGCCTAGTTTCCATGAGTTGGATAATTGTGAAAAAATATTGTAATTTTATTTATATATCCTATTTTATATAGGAATCTCGCGACACTATTACAGCAATAATTTTTCGAGCTTACCCGCTCTTAACGTCTCACTATCATTTACAAATTATAGTAACATTGATCAAAACTCAAAAACGATATACATTATAGAACATTATAGAACATTTAATTGATTTTCTTTTCTAAGGCGACAACACCTTGTCGACATTGATTCGGCACAGTCGAACAATGACGAAGAACAATTTTTCATTAAAGCTTTCGGCGGAATGGCGCTTTGAAAAATAAAAACTCTGCTTATTCTCATCAATAGTTGTAATATAAAAATCTCTTATTTTAAACAATCGTTACCAACAATGATAATATTTGTTTGTTATCGATGAGATTTTTCCATTCCGTAAAGTTTGAGAAGAACAAGAGAAAAAGTAGTAAAAGCTTTCTCTAAAAATATATATATATATATAGTCCACTACCAGCCAACCCACTGCGTTTGTTCGTTACTTATAATTTTTCTCCAGCCATGCCAAGGTGCATCGGGATCCTCTTCGGATGGTAAAACATCTGACTTTCCTTTTCGTTTCCGCAACCGAGTATTTTTTGATCGTGATTCCCAGCGTGTACTTTCCTCAAATTCAGATTCATCAGAAGACTCTTTAACTCTTTTCACCGGTACCTCAACAGTTTCCATTTTTGTTGTTGTTACTTCTTCAATCAAAGCACGTTTCAAAGCGCGACAGTCATCCTCATCCTCTATGTCCTGATAGCACAGTTCCTCATCCATATAACCCACCACATTATTCTCCTCGCTGGTATACTTCTCGTACTCCTCGTTTACAGCTCTTTTAGCTACTGCACTGTTGCTGGCTAATTGGGGACTGTCAGTTGGATGATAATTGCTGGAAGTATTTGTATATCGATCACTGACTGGTGACAAGCTTGTGTTTATTGGTCGGAATCCAATCGACTTTAACCTGGCAATTTTCATGCTGACATCCTCTGAATTCACTGCAACAAATGCTGATGGTCTGTCACATATATGCTGCAAAAGCTTTTCACTTATACCAGCCTGATTACTAATGACTTCTGCACTTTCCGGTGACTGACAATCTGGATTCAATTGATGCGATACAGCCGGTGCAGTACTGCCAATCTGGGATGATATACCGGGATAAGAGGTTTGCGCTACATCCAACGCGCACACACGATCATCTGTGTAATGGGTATCCTCGTCATACGTAGCGTCTTCTTCGTAGGTTTCAGATTTCACTTCCTCCAAGTCTATTATTTCTATTTTTACAGTCTCTTGGCCCTCTTGTACATTTTGGGAATCTGGCTCGTCCACGACGGTAGTGGTGTCAACCTGGAGTGAGAAGTCCATAGTCGGATGACACAGTAGAGAACACTGTGTAGTGGCGTTAACCATTTTTGGCTTTGTACTTTTCTCATTACTCCGATCCGGTGACTTTGTAGTTTGTCGCACAGATGATTCTTTTCTTATAGAATTCTGAGAGCTCCTCGTGTCCCTTCTGCTCCTCAACAATCTTCCCATCTCCATATTCCTTGTACTCTGTGACTTAGACTGCTCTACTCTTGTCCTACGTACCTTTTTAAGCTTTCTATCTATCAATCTCTTTCGCTCCATATTGCGATGCTGCATCCTTCTGGTATTCGTGTTACCACCATTCGTACGTTTACTTCTACTTAGCGGATCCGATCTCATTACCCTCTTCTGCTCTACACTGACCTTATTGGGTCTCCCTGTACAACTTTTAGCATTTACTGGCTTATCGTTAGGTCGGGTCCTAGTACTTATAAGTCTCAGTCTTCTGGTTCTAGGGCCCCTAATTTTAGGACTGATATTTGCGTCTATCACTAAATTCGCTATCTCACCTCTTCGCTTCCTTCGCATTGGTTTCCGTTTCTTATTTCCACCAACACTAGGTGCTGTCTTGGTCAACAGGATATTCTGGCTCCTCGAAGATGTTGCTGTACCTTCATTAGAACGAATGTTCCTCAGTCGGATTTGTGAGATGCGATCTGATTCTCGTAAACGATCTTCACGAATCACTTCGAAGTTTGGCACACTTCCTGGTAATTCAGTACGGAGAATCCTCTTATCTCTTTCTACTTCAGCTTTAGAATCACGCTCGCGCACGTTGTGTCTTGTTCTGTCAATATTCTGCCTTATGGCACGAAATCTTCCTCTTGTGTCAGACTGGAATGGCGTACCACGTATTATGCGCAATCTAGTGTTGTTCTTTTTTCTAGTCAATGAACGTTTATCGTTAATCTCAAGAGTATCGTGTATTTTACGTCTCAATATTCTACGTGTACTATTATCAAGATCGCTTTTGTAATGACGTGTTAATCTACGCGTTCTTTGTCCGACTGATAAATCTGATGATTCGAACTCACTCATTTCTTGATGATAATTTAAATTTTTAGCAACTTTCTTATTAATTACACGTTCGGAAAGTCTTTGTATAGTTTTTGATACAGTTTTGTCCGTAGCGGAACTACTGTCATTTGCAGTTTTACAATTTTGAGATATTAACGCGTCATACGCTTTTAAGATAGCTGTCTCACCGGTACCCACGCCAATCATACTTCCAATTAATAATTTTGCCATTGGGTGATATTTTTCTTTCACTATAAGATTCAATATTTTATCTGGGGTTAAAGATTCTATGGATTCAAAATTTTTTGATGCTTCATCCATCGACACTTGAGAATTTCTTGAGGATGTTGGACTCTCTATGCTCCTCCTTTTTGGACTGGACATTCTTTCAGATATTCTGTCAGATGGTAGCATTATTCTTTTAACTCTTTCTACTGATACGTTCTCAGGCAGAGCTCCAATAACATCACATATTTGTCTATAAGATGGTTTCGCATATGAATGCTCTATCCGATATGTATTCTTCATATTGTATTGAACTGTTGTAACGTCATTCAAATTTGTATTGACAACGCTCAACATTTCCTCATTTGAATCCGTATGAATATTCCCACGCTTGGGAATCTGTTTCGTCATTGTACTCGAAGCAATCGCATCAGATGGGAATTCTTCGTCATCGGATACATCTGTTATTTCCCCGGAGCACTCCATAGATGAAGCACGCAAAACAAGTTCGGTCTGCTGAGTACTCTCTTTTGTGCGCAAAGTTTTCGGAACGGTATTTTGCGTGGAAGAATCTGCTACTTTTAATGCCGTTTGTTTACTATCTTCTCTTTCACTTGTTTTTTCTTGATCAATAGAATTCGACTTTTTAGGCAATCTTAAGATATCGAGCCTAACGTACGCGTCTACTTTCTCAGAATAGGAAGATGCACTTTCACTATCCGTATAAGTATCAACTCGTCTGCACATAGCGGCTGGCTTGAAGACTCTGCAAAATGTGGAAGCGACTTTCTTTGTATCTTGCTGCAAATTGTGAGAGGAGTCGTAAAGATCCGTACGAATTGATATGTTGGTATTTTGCAATTTCGATGAGGCAGCCTTTGATGTAAGATCGTAACTGGCATTGGCGTTGGATACTAACGAATCGTTGCTGGATACAACGGAAGAACCTGATTCCATTGTTAAATCTGTGCTGTTGCCCAATTTTTTGGAAACTCGTCGAGAGACGATAATACTCTCGTGCACGTTCCTATGGTCGTCGGAGACGATTTTCGCTGGTGTAATAGAACAGACGTTTTCTGTGCTAGACGAGACAGCAGAATCTTTCTCATAATTGATTTTACGTTTTTCTGCTACGCTGCACATCCCTCTTTTTGGTTCAGGCATTGTAGATTCTGATATACTGTATACGCTTCGGGTCAATATTTTCTTTGAACTTTTTGGGGTAGCTTCGGATCGTTTTGAGATATCAGGAAGAGAACGTCGTGATGTCGGTGAGAAACGATTCTTCCAAGGAGAAGGTTCCTGATTGGATATACGTTTTAACGCGAACTTATGAACTTCTTTAGAATCCGTGGATGTACCTAACCAGTGAGCTACCACCATGTACAAGCCATCATATCTGTATCCTGTCTTAGGTGCAAATTTGTTTGATAAACTGTATCCCCTAACTATGCGGATAGGTATTTGATTTTGGTAACTCAGAATGAGGGAGTCATTCTGTGATTCTTTTTGGCCATACTCTGCCCCGGTGAATGTCAGTGTATCACCATTGTCCACATCTACATCCTCGTTTGAATGAGAAATACAGATAGATATTGCTCCAACTGGTCCTTCTTGAATAGTAGCACTGAATGGATCGTGTACGCGATCCCTGGAACAATCCATACGAATTCCCCACCAAGAACCTGGTGGGAATCCTGGGATAGGACCGTATAATCTCTCTGCTCCCTGTTAAAGCATACAGCATAGGTTATGTGATCCTTCGAATATTAAACAGTTTTTGAGTATTCAGTGGAATCATATACTAACAGTTTTATTATGCCAACTCATAACAGACGTCCTCATGTGTTTGGTAAGTTTTTCTGCATTTTTTGCATTGAGTTTAACAAATAATCTGTTAAACTCTTCTGGGCTTCTACTGTCCAACTGAAACAGTAGTCAATCAACGTGATGTTAATGTAATAATTTTGCTTAACAATTATTATCCTTGCTTTCAAATGTTCTTACTTACCTCATTTCGAGCTGTTAACTCACGTAAGTAATTTGTATTTTCTTCATAAGTATTGGCTCGATGTTTTAAACCAGTACTTCCTTTCGCCATTTTATGTACTACTGTTATTGAGTACGCAGTGGAAGCGGAATTAGAACGCACACAATTGTAAACATCGGAACAACGTTTTGAACCAATTTACACCTGGCATTTAGCTCTGGTCAGACATGAAGTCGATAGGATTAAGAGGAAGAAGAACCAATTCACACACTCATAAGAAATGGGAGCTTTCCAGTTGAGAAGTACAAATTGATACAGCATAACACAGAGCTTTACAATTGGTTGGCTTTAGCAGGAAGTTCTCAATCGGTTACGTTGCATACGTATACATATGTATGTCACTTTACTCCAAGCAAATGTTTACTATAAGTTTTGGACGATTGAAGACATTGGAACGAGAGATTAGGAGTTTTCAATGTTTTAAATTAATTTCTTTAAATAAAAACAACTACGAATCCTCGATAGTCATATTAGGTTGCTGTCTATAATAAAAATGTCAAAATCTGTCTTTAAAAAAGTAAGTTTTCGAACGCGTGCGGTGACACTTTTATGTGACAACATAATCAAATGCAGATGAAAACGTCAAATAATCACATTTTGATTTATATTCTTTATGATTGGTGCATTATCTTATTTCTATGATTTATTACTCCTTTATTTATAATTAAGATATCATGTATTTATAGACGTCATGAAATCCAACAGCACAATATATAAAAATATTTTTCAATTATTCATATCTTTAACGAGGACACATTGCGTGTCTTCCTCCATCAACGGGAATGGTTGCTCCGGTAATAAAACTTGCATCTTCGCTAGCAAGAAATGCTATTGTCTTTGCAACTTCTGTTACATCTCCTGGGCGTCCAAGAGCATGGGTAGTTTTACTACGCTCGAAAAAGTTCTTTAATTGCTCTTCACTCATTCCACTGTTTTTATGTAAATTTGTTACAGTGACACCTGGGTTCACTGAATTCACGCGAATCTAAAGTACGGAAAATATTTTACTTAAGTCTTAGTACTGCTTGATATAATTATATAAATTATTTGAATAAACGTTATATGTCCATACCTGTTTATCTGCAAGCTCTAAAGCAACACAACGTGTAAATTGATCTACAGCTGCTTTGCTCATACAGTAAGCCAAAACTCCTGGAAAAGATCTCATTCCATTTACACTCGAAACATTGACAATGTTTCCCTTGGATTTAATGAGATGTGGTACAGCCATCATAGTTAAGTGATAAATTTGTTTAACGTTTGTATCGAACATTCTAAGAAATGGAAACATGATGTATTAGTATCAATTAATATCATATGCTATCTTCAATCATAATTTTATTATTATAATAGTTACCGGTCATACTGCTCCAAACTTGTATTCTCAATGCTTCCATTTTCCAAAATACCAGCATTATTAATTAGCACATCCAGTTTACCATAGTGTTTAATTGTAGAATCAATGACATTCTTTCTGTCAGTCTCGCTGGTCAGTTCTCCAATGACGATAAAAGGCTTTGGTTTTTTGCATTCGCTAGCAACTTTTTCCAGATTTTGTAAATTACGTCCAGTTATGGATAAATGTGCACCAAGCTGAGACAAGTGAATGGCTGTTGCTGCTCCAATGCCTGAACTCGCTCCAGTTATTAGTACTACCTTGCCCGTAAAAGCCATATTCTTTTGATATGAAAACGCTGGAAAAACATTATATAACGTCTGAGTTATGAATGACTCTTTTCTTAAGATAGCTATTAGAGCATTTTTTTAGAATTACATATGTAAAATATGTATGGTATCAGTCAATATTGATAACAGAGAAGAAGTGAGTATCAACAAATTTTTATTACTGCAAAGGGGTAAACTTAGCAACTGCTCAAATTTTAAGAAAATTACAGTAGTCAATTGAATTTTTTTAAATCGGGGAAATCTAATACGTATAAAAATTTGTTGTTCACTTGATAATACTGGAGAATGATACGCAACCGGTTTGTAGATACACCAGCAAACAACACTTGTCAATCACTGAAATATAGATATACTAGAATGCGTACGCTGTAATTCTTAAGTAGCCCGGCGAGCGCGCAGCTGTTTCACTCACTTCACGTCACTGAAATATAAGTATACTGGACGCGTACGGCATTGGTGAGAGCCCCGTAGAAAGAGATAGCGAGGAAACAGGCCAATGTAGTAGGATGTCTATCACACACTGTACAGTCTCTCAAAAAGTTTAAGCTATTGGTCCATAATCAAGCTAACCTCTACACCTGTCAAATTTCGTATCCAACAAAATTTTTTTCTTATTGCCATAGTGTCAAAAATAAATGCTACATCTTTTAAATATTCGTTATTTTGAGTTTCGCGTTTCAAAAATTCAAAAACGTTTGGCACGAATCGAGGCTCAATCGTAAAATCTACCAATCTTCTTAATGAGTTCGCGTGCGGCAGATTTATTTTTGTACGAAAAAATCCGTAAGCTCCTGGAGAATAAAAATACAAAATTAAAGCGAATTCTTTCATTTTTTGTGTACTCCTCATTTTTTAAAAATTCTAAATCAAATTCTGAAAACCTCTTCAATAACCCTTCTTCTAAATTATTAGTACAAGTACCTCTATCTTTTAGCCTTTGGACCAATTTTTTTATGTTTACAATCCTTTCGTCCTTTCTTCTTAGCCGATCCTTCAAGAGTTTTAGTTGATGCCGCAGGTCTTTTACTTCTTGAGAAGGACCAAGTATCCGGGATTCAGTTTGCACAAGCACACTGCCAAATTTTTTCCTTGGCCTTTCGTTATCTTCCAGTTCCGAATTGTCCAAGCTTACTTGTGTACTAACGTTGCATTTGTATTCCATTTCTGACACATCTGTCATTTCAGCAATCTGAAGCATTCCAAATAAAAAATTAACACACCTTTTCTTCATAAGGGTAAGGTTCAATATTTTGTAATGTTTAACGAGTCTCAAACAGCATATTATACCTCTGCACATTCATAAAACCCATGTCAGGTTAAAGGAACGTCTACCTTTTTTCAATTAGATTGTGAAATACAAATAATTCTGACCATAATTTTAATTACAATTATTAAAAATAGAATACGTACGTAAGAATAGAATACAAAAAAAATATGATACATACTCTATTTGTCTCAGCAGAAGAAGAAGAGCAATCTTGTTCATTGAGAGAACACTCTTCAGGACCCTGTTCAGAAGTCGTATATAGCAATTAAAAATGTTAAAGCTTAGAAGTTAATTTTTTCAAAGCATTTATTTATCGTACCTTGAAAATACTAGGCACTGCATTTTTGTTCAAAAATCTTTTACCTCCAAGTATTCTATAATCTTCTGGTAAAAAGTGGTTGCTGCAAATTTTTGAGTATTTTGTAAAACTTTTATATCCTGGGCCTATGTTGAGCCATTTATTTTTTAATTGCTCATTCTCAACAGGTAACCTAAATCCAAAAATGCAATATTAGTAAACAATATTAGAAATAATTTGCAATTTTCGAAAATATTTACTTAAAAAAAGATAAATGTGTGAAAGGAGTCCAAAACGAAGTACACGAATTTACACAACAGTATCTTGACATCTTTCATAAAATTATGAAAAATCTAACTTCAGTTCATTCAAAACAATGCCTGCAAGGTGGCTGGCACCGTGGCTTTATAACATGGAGCCCAGATAGGATTTAGTCCTTTTGTATTTCAGTACTCGTTGCTTCGCATCACGGCTAGCACTGATAACATTTTTGCTGGGCCTGTACATCACATGCGCAGTTTCATTCGAAAAAGACAATCTACTACAGAATGTGAGTGAGATAGTAGCATGCTACAGGGATATCTGCGAATACAGGCGTATGGTTTCCAGTATTCCTACATCTCAGAGATTCCACTGTAATAAACAACGAACCAAAACATACAACTGGAGATGTTAGGCGAGCTAATATGGAAATCTCAGTACTGACTAGTTCAATTTTAAAAGGATAAGTATCGTTCAAAGACTAGTGAGTAAAGTTGTAAAAGTTTAATACTTAAATAGAGAGAATAATTTATAGTCTACAATCCTATTGGCAAGAACAGTCTGCGTCGTTTAGTTCATAGTAGGTCTGTTCTCGTTCCCTGCACTTTATAAAATGTGCAAAAATCTCATTAGTTACTTAAAAATATTATTCATAAGAAATTGCACTTTTTGAAAAGTACAGAAAGTGTAGGCAACCATGTAAAAAAATAAGTTTTATCGTAAAAAGTTCACTGGTTGCTTCAGAGATGGCGCCGCTTACCCATCTTGTGTAGAGTCCCTTAGAGTGCCTTAGAGGGACTCTAATCTCGTGCAAATATCTTAAATGTGAATTAATATGTCAATGTCAGATAGGAACACAAGTCTTGAAAGAAAGAAATATCAAAATGATATTTCTCTTACCAATGGTTTACATTTGTAGGATGCATAGGTTTCTAATTGTACGATTTTCAATTTCAACTGTCACTCATCTTCTCCTGATCAAGTAAAGTTAAAGGATATTTAATGAGGTTATCAATCATTTTGAGTATAATCAATTCATTGTATTTATTATTGCCAATTCCTTAACAATTTCATTTAATCTCTCTTCAATCTCTTCTATGCTCTTAGAAATTTCTGTCTGATTTATCAGCTCTTGATCTCTTACTTTCTTCACGACACTTTGTAATGATAGTTTTGCACTACCCAACATGGCTCTCTTTTGCACAGCAGTACAATTTCGAGAGCAGCTTAGATAATCGTCGGCTAGTGCTAAACTTAAATCTAATACACTTTGAGTTCCATCTGCTGTCTGAAACCATCTTGGGTCTGAAACTGCACAACGATATGCTCTTTGTAAATACTGTGCTGCCTTTTGATCATCCAATTCAGTTTTCTTAGCAGCACTTAGCTCGGCATACAGTCGCCAAATATCAGAATTATTTGGAACACAGGATGTCAAGTGTCCAAATAATTCTAAAGTTCTTTGAAGAAGTCTTCTCGATGAATTACCTTCAGCATCCTTTATATCATCGACTACTGCTTTAGTCAGTATACGAAGAACCTGAACATCTGTATGAGATCCTTTGATCTCAAGTATGCGATGATAGCACCGGATTACCTATTATTTAATAAATTCATTATAAGTACCTAATTTGATCATTACCAGCAGATACTGAGGAACTAACTCAGCGCTTTGGGCATTATGCTACTCACTTCAGAGAAATGACCCAAGTCAATACTGACGACCATTAAGTTGTCCCAAATTTCCCAACGATCATAATTGCACTTAACAGCATCCTGAAGTGCCCGCCAAGCTCTAGATTTATCACCTAGTTTTATACAAGCTTTAGCCAAATTATTCCAGGCCTCAAAACTCTATAACATAGAATACATTTATATTAAATTTCAGTATGAAAAATTTAACCGTTTATCATTTTTACAAACCGTCTGCTCTAATTCGCAATAACGTCTATAAGCTGTAGCTGCCAGTTTCCAATCCTCAATTTGCAAAGCAGCGAATCCAAGTCGGATCCATACGTTCTCTTGTATATTATTTAATTCTACGGACTGCTTTAAATGTGGCACAGCCTCGTCGTAATGTTTCATTGCGAAGTAATAAAGTCCCCAGTGCCGCTGAACGCGGCTACTTTTTTTACCAGATAATTGCCAAGCTGTCTCATAGCAATCTGTGTCTTGAGTCGCATCACCCAGTAGGCACCACAACTTTACTGTAGGTTTCTTGGATATCTGTTGACGTATTATTTCTGCTGCCTACAATTACCAAAAAGTCATAATTCTCAGTGAAATCTTTTACATTCGAGATTAATGAAATGTAGAAATGAAAGTACCTTGTGTTTCAATTCCAAAATGGTGTAGCAAACAATAACATCTTCCCAAAGATAAAGATTTAAATAGAGTTCCAAAGCACCTTTCACCATTCCTACATTCAACATCAGATCCGCTAACATGTGTTTGTACTGCCAGATGGGTTTCATTCCACTTGCGAAAAACAGGTCCATTTTATAAGCTGTTTGAGTATTATTTAATTGTTCAATTAAATATTCAATTTGCGACATAGACCGTTCAATAGTTCTTTTATGATTTGATTCTAATAAGCAACGCTGACACAAGGATGACATCTTCAATGACCAATTTCTTGTATTCTCGATTATGGTCTGAAATCAACATTTTTTAAATATTTTGAGTAAAATTTATTTTTTTAGTATATTGGCTTACCGTTAGATAGGGAATGATTTCTTCATCGGTAAGCTTGTCTTTTGGCAGCGATATTTTGATCTGAAAGCTGTTGAAAATATAGTGAAAGTTAATCTCTAATTACATTATAATAGCTACATTAGTCTTGCATTCTATACTTACTGTGTTGCTAAAATAATCGCTTCCTCGAGAGCGTTTAAGTTTACTTTTTCGACCGACTCGGAAAATTCTATTCGCTCTAATCGCAAATCGTCATTCAATTCTAAAGCTTTTGGCAAATCTTTACACTCCCGTGATGGAAATAGCTCTTTGTTGACTTTAATTTTTAAGAATAATTGTGCCTTTTCCTCTTGCTGGTATTTTGTTCGCTTTCCCATCGCTCCCACCAGTTCCATTCTCAACATTGCTACATCATTTGCTATTTTGAGATAATGTTCAGAATTTTGTATTCTTTTGTATGTTAAATAAAAGTGTGTTGCTTCTAGATGAAAAAGAGTCTTAAGAAAAGTATCTTGTAAGATATCCTGTTCCACAATTTTAAGTATCAAAGACTCAGTTTCATCAAAGAGAACTGCTGACAGTTCTTCCAAAATTGTTGAATGTAGTAAATTTGCTCTGAATAGCCACCAAAGACTGCTTTCAAAAACATTCTGCAAATCCTTGCTAGAAAATATTGTTTTGGCTAAATGTAACAATTCTGGTTTACTCATGTTCTCATTGCACTGATCATTCAGAGATAATTCCTGTAACACATTGTTTCTAATGACGGATAACCAGTTTATATCATCCTTTACTTCCGGACCAGTCCAGTTGTTTTGCACAAAATAAAGTATTGAAGCAATTCCCGTACACAGCCAATTGAAATGCAATTCCGATTCTGCTTGAATAGCATTCAAAATAGATTTTTTGAAATCTTTGTTTCCTACAAGTGGTTTGATATGTTCCAGACAAAATTCGCTGTTTAATGTCTGTGCGTATTCAGCTGCAAGTATAGCTTTAACAATTGATGGTAAATTATCATCTAAAAATTAATACAAAAGTGTCATCAAAGATATCAAGGAACAACGTTGTAACACGTGTTGCAAGAAGAAAAGTCTTAACCTAGAATTTAATTAAATTTTACCTTTAGATGTACTGTAATTGATTAGCAGTACTCGCTCCAATTGTTTTTCTGTTTCTCTATCTTTGAAATCCATTTTCTCTATGAAACGTTATGTACAAATAAAATTATATGACTTCATACACGATTTGACGTTACAGTGATGTTTAGCCAAATGATGATAAACATAACCTTACTATATACGCAGGACTATAAACAATCATGGTTTTATAGAACGACTTGACGGAATCACTTTTTAAAATTATATATTTTTATTTGCAATTGATAAGATCACTTAAATGATAAATATAAATTATATTATTTGAAGAAGATATAAATAAATAAGATAAAAATGATTTTCAGCGTTTTTATTACAGAATAAAAATAATTGACATAGTGTATAAGGTACTGAGAAAATCATGGTACAAAGTATAGTCATTATAGTTAACCATACAATAATTAAATAGTTACAATAATTTATCTGTTTTCAAATATAAATAGTTCTCCATAATAGTGTCACAAAAAGGCCTCCACCGGGATACGTTTTCGGTCGCATTTATTTCATTTTCCTGTTATACGGGATTCATGATCGTAAAATAATGAAATAATTTATCCCTGTACAAAGTAATACACTAATCCGTAATTCTGCATTATTCCATTTCCAAAGAAAAAAAAAAAGAAAAAAGATCAAAGATTCAAAAACGTGATAGATACGTAAATTACAATTACAAGTAGGATTCATCGCTACAAAACTCGGAACCAGTTTTGATAAAAAAAATAAATTGCACATTGTTTTTGATTAGTATCATTCCTTAATACTTATATAAATACTCCTCGTTACGCTTAACCATTTAATAAGTACATGCCTGCACAATAGTGCGAAAAAGAAATATGTACCATCCAAAATACTTATAGTCTACGAATACCCTTCGTCCACGAAGGATTATAAGTATTCGTTTTACGTTTTGTTTAGTAATTTAATACTGAAATAATTTACGATACGAAAGCTAATGAACAAAAGTAAAATGACTCATTCATTTCCAGCGAGTCATTCAAAACACTAATATTTTTAAGCCCATTTTAGCTGGATTTTCATTAACAAAGAAAATAACATTCTTTCCTATTCTTGTTTTACCTCACACAACAGATACAATATGGTATAAAGCTTTTCTGTTTTAAGGCACCTCAGTTTCACCATTCCTATCAGTACCTACTATATATCATTACTTACATAATCTGACGTATAACTTGTGAGGGCTCAAATCTCTTCCAAGATTATTTCATTTTATAAATAGAATTCGCGCAAATAATATGATGACTTATTATGAGTGACGACATATTAATTTAAAAATGACCATTATTCTCTTCAACGTCTTCTCCAGATTCTTTCTTTCCAGCTATCAGGTTCTCCCAGAGAGTGATCATGCTGCTACGACGTCTTGGATTAGGCTGCGCAACGATAAAGACAATCAGCAAGATACAAAGACATAAAACGAACAAATACACTCTTATATATAATCAACTGCATTTACGCAAGTGACATATTAACACGGAAAATGAAAATATTAACAAATAAAACAAATGACGTTCAAAAACGTATTTCGAAATTCAATATGATAAATTATACCTTATGCTTCCCCTTGCTTTCTCTTTCCAGCTCGTCCTCGTTCAGGGTATTGGAGGATGTACCACTTTGCAGAGAACTCGCACCGTCATAAATATCCGAGTCGTTATCGTTCCCAATATCCAAAAGATTCGGCTGGGACTTTGCCAGCATCTGAGACCTCATTAATCTATGATCAACAACAAGAATAAATATAATTGCTAAATTTCAATAACTTCCATTCATCAAAGACTTTTTCACATTTGACCCATCATCCTGTTACCTAAGCTCGTTCTCTCTCTCCTTCATCTCGTTTAACTCCTTCTGTATTTTCTGCTCAACAGGTACGTAACCTTTTCTGACGGGTGGTTTCTTCGGCTCATCATCAGGTTCTATCTGTATCTCCAAAGTCCTATTAAAGGCCTTGATGCTCAAAGGATTCAAAGGAGCCGTCGGCGTCGTGGGTGGTGTCAGAAAGTCACTGGTTTGCGGTTTCTGTTTATAAATCTTGCCTCTGGTGGCCAGAAACCTATGCATCAATCCCTTCTGGCTAGGGGAGCTCGCAAATCGTACAGGCGTCGGTGTGGCACGCGTCGAAATTACTCCGTTGGTCATTTTCGGTGCTAAGTTCGGCGTCAGTGGAGTCAAGGACACTTCCTCAAGAATCTGCGGGGTCGACGTTGTTCTCTTCAACTTCCCGGATGCGAGCGCTTGCGGCATACGACGTACCTGCGAATTAAATATACACTGTAACAATGGGATCTTAGACATAAATTTTACTAGCGTATAAACAGACGGCTAAGCCTGCGTCTTCTACGTGAGAATTTAAAACGTTGTTAAACTTCCGTGAAACTACATGAATATTATCCTGATTTGGTGGGAGACACTCTTATTATTAGTTGGGAGAACTTTCCCGGTCTATTGTCATAAAATTCTTCACGAAATTCTTCATGAAATTATGCTACATTTAATGGTTCACGTGAGAGCTCAGTGAGGGACTGTATCAAACTATGACAACCGTAATAATATGCCCATCGAGAGCTACGTGTTCACAGAATATGTGACTCGTCACAAATTAAAAATCGGATAAGAAACATGAACACGATAGAATTTTTATCACTAGCCTATCGATGACGAAGAGTAGCTTAAAATTAATAACAGATAAGCTTTCGACGAAGTTCATGAAAGGGCACGTTGATTTGGGTGTCTGATAAGATAGAAGTTTCCGGATTCTACTCTTTGATTATTTTGAAAAATATTGCAAATTTTATAAATCCATCATTCAATTCCTGAATATAATATATATTGCATTTTTATACTGTGTGTATCATTAAGTACTATATACACAGTCAATGATAAGATAACAATAGAAGTTTTCATGACTATGATTAACGTGATCAACGATCAATGAATCACTATTACCTATATCCTGCAGAGTTTCTTCGGTTTGATAATAGGATATTATTATAGAATACTTACCTTAGAGTCGACGGTCTCGTGGGATATTGTCTTGATGCTGCCAACGTTTCGGAGCTCGTGTTCTCTCTCAGTGACTTCTTCGATTTCTCTTTGAATTCTGTCCGTAGCCTTCTTCAGCTGCTCCAGCCTATGGTTAGCCTGCGTGAAAGAAGGCGCGGGTGAAAAGAGAAAATAAAAAAAGATATAAAACGGTATTCATAAAATTATACCCTGACGGGTTAATTATTCATAACCGGCTTCACTCCTGATCCTCGACCAAAATCAAGACCTCGATACTTGTGTCAAACTGACTTGCTATAAGGACAACTGAACAAGCTCTACCGGTTGTAAGAAAAATATTTGTACGTATGTATATATGTATACACACAATATGTAATAATTTAAAAACTTCACACTTTCAAATCCACCCGGTTTTCTATAAGATTAATAACAGCGAGATTGTTAGGTATAAATATTAAAAGTTTCCATCGAATTAAATATTTCCTATCCAGTGCACAGAATTTCCTATCGATTTATGTCACTTTTATCGTTCCGCTAACGGGTGGCCGAATTCCAAAGCATGTTGAAAACCCAGCGACCCGAGTCCATTTAACGGCCATTTCAAATTCCTTGGTTTCTATATGTAATAACAATTATTCATGGTAATATGTATTAAAACACCTGGTACCCTAGTTGATTGATAAAATGCTTCCAATTGTTTTAGCCACTCTTCTATAGAGGTTCTTTTCTCGATTACTTCCGGAGACGATATAAAACCACGACGTCTAGCCGGTACTCGCTTCCGACTAGGAACTAAA
Organism: Cephus cinctus; assembly: GCF_000341935.2. Taxonomy (NCBI): domain Eukaryota; kingdom Metazoa; phylum Arthropoda; class Insecta; order Hymenoptera; family Cephidae; genus Cephus; species Cephus cinctus. Next base: position 243,412 of record NW_014333427.1, read on the forward strand.
TTGAATGCGAGTACCTATGACTTGTACGTGAGCACCAGTAAAGCCAAGAGCGGCTGGAATGTTGCCGGAGAGATGCTGTTCACACAGAGCTCTGGCTAACTGTAACCCGCGCTTGTTTCCTTTCTAAAAAAAATGGGCCATGGACCTTCCACCATGATGGAGACACTGGCGCGCATCTGTCCCTCGAAAACCAATTGAAACTCCATCGCTCTGGATTTATGGTGTAAACGGTGAAAGTAACCCAGGAAAAATAGTATTATTATGTAGCGGGAATTAAAAATGTGTTAAGACTTTTGAAATGAGTATATCACAAATGCTGCTAACTATAAATACAAAACAGTTCTGCCCGTAAGGGCTTTGAGTTTACTTAAATATCGCTGAAGTTACTAATTTCAAATTTCCCGCTGATATATAATCAAATTATATGAATCATCCTTATTGGCTGCCGAAGCAGAGTAGGTAGACGCTAACATCTAAGGGCAATTAAAAAAGTTGTTTGGTTCTCTTACATAGTAGATAAAAATGGTTTCATGAAAGTTTCAAGTTTTTCAAGTGTGTGACAGACATAAAAAAAATTTTCAAATAGAGGATTATTAGACTCATATATTTCCTTGTCTGATGATTTCAATGTGTAGATCCCGTTTGTAAATATACATGTGTATATATATATACATGTGTTAGAAATTAAATATTTGAATTTACAAAAATAACATTTCTTCGAAAATCATCCGCTTGACCGGGTACGGCAAATGAAATGTAGATCGCTCGATTTAAATAGTTGTTTGACCAGTTATTTCCTTTTTTTCTAAGATCGACTTTACTAGCATACGAGGATTCACATAGTGAGCCTGTACTATGATATAGTGATCAAGGTCGGGTCAAGAGTTAGAAAGGGGCTAGAAACGAGAGAGGATCTCTCAAAGTTTATCACTCAAAGAAGAAATACACGTATGACTCGCGTCACCGATATTCTGACTAGACCACTCTGGCACATCTTATACAAGCTCATGAGGATATCCGAAAGATCGTACAGAGAGAAATGATCGAGTGGACTGTACCTTTCGCTTCTGGAATACATAGTTCCGTTAAAATTTCGCAGTGTAAGCAACCATCGCAATTCTAGTGACAAGCTTATCAGCTCGTATTCAGTCAATGTGGTAGGGTATCTCGAATTAATAATGAAAATCACTCATTGATCTTATTTTCAACAACTCACCTCCATTTTCATTGTTGCTAGTTGCTCGGTTAACAGTCAAACACAGACTAGGAGTTTATCGGGTGTTTCCGATAGAGAATGCCAGATAGGAAACTTATTTTCATTCGCTTATCTGATCGTGAGAGTCGAGCAATATCTAATCCAAATATCATTCCGTTTTACGTCACTGAGTGAGCATTTAGTCTAGAAGATGAGTTACACCTCTTGGTACACAACTTCTTAGAACGATGTTCTGTCAATGTATTTCTCAGTTGAACGGCAGACACTTTTACATCGATTGTGCTATTCTTTTCAATATTTCTTACTTTTTCTACATATGATCTCCTCGTTACTGGTATTACTTAAAGTCTTCTATACGCTTAGCTCTTTTAACTACAGAATAGCTGGCTTGACTTCACACTTAGACTTAATGCTTTCCTGACTCATAGAAATAATCCACGGTCGTTCCTCAAGTCCAAGGACGCGGAAACACACTCGACTTTCCTTACCCCCTTCACGAAATCGTCAGGCTTCACTTGGATACAAGATATTTAGGAAAGACTGTGACGAACTGCTCTTTACTACTATGTTACTCCACACCTGCCATTTTATCCACGTTGACCTTGTTCTCCGTCCGTTCTCCAAATAAAAGCAACAAGATCGGTAACGCTTTTCCCATCATTATTTTCGTATAATGCAGGAATAAGATATTTGTGGATAATTCATTATGTTGCAAATTAGATCATTGAGTATTTAGGAAAATGATAATTACGATTCTGTAACAATGCTTGTTGGACAATTTGTAGTTTTATCAAAAGTATTATTTGTATACTTTTATTTATAAGAGATATTATATATGTATAGGTGTATCCATTTATAGAAATCACAATAACGTGTTATTCTTGTTGACGATATATGTTATCTAATCGCAATCTCAACGTATTAACTTTTATTATTTCTAAGAATTAAGTACATTGCTTATTCGTGTGTGATATCATGCTAATCATTTACTTTCTTTAAATTTTCCCTCCATTTTCATTTTTTTACGTTATAAGAAGCAAAGGTTATGTTATATTGAATAGAGTGTAGCAGGATTTTAATCTTGTTTATAAAATGCAGACAACGCCCAAGCAATATAGCAATGAACATTATAAAAGTACGGAACAATACTCACCTGTTATCGGTAAGGATTCTGGAATATACCTTATCAATCAGAGTTTTAACACTTAAGATATTCTTTCGAAGTGTATCCTTGATATATTTTTTGCGCCTTGATATTTACCATTATCAGTGTCTACAGTTTATGTATTAAATTACACATCATATTAATATTTTTAGTCCCAGAATCACCTGTGTCAAAAGGAACGAATTTAACAGGTAATCCGCGACTAGTACGTGATTTGTCAGCTGATATACATGCCAGTATTCAACAATGGAACAATATTCATTTGCATGGGATATCCATCTTAAAAGCCATAACGCAAACAAAGGTCGATGAAAGTTATTCTGAAGAATTACAAAATTTGTGTGATGATTTGGAAAAGGACTGTAATTCATTGGTAATATATCGTATGCTCTTTACCTCAGTTGCTGCGTCTAGAGGATCAATTATGTCTAAAATATATTCTTCCTCAAATATACACTTTACACAATGTTATTTTATTAGGCGGATATTGTTGACAATTTAAAACAATTGTCACATCAGATGAAAGCTGTAGCTTCACTGCATAAGAGCAAGGAATACATGTTTTTAACATGGCCAGTAGAAATATTTGGTGATTACACTATTATATTTTTCATAACTAATACAGCTATTAAAATAAAAATAATATTTTCAAATTGATCTTCGCAGGTGATGTAGCTAATGAAATATATAAAGCATATGAGAAAGACCTTGCAGTACGTTATAAGGTTCTTGAAAATGTTGCACACGATCATAAAGAGTCTTGGAAAATGTTACATTTGGCCACGTGGGTACATCAAACTCAAATATCTGAGAAGTTAACAAGATTATTGGAATCGATGCTTCTAGAAACTGGACATAGATAACTAAAAGGAAAAAAAAGAACGCATTAATTAAAGAATGTGTATTACAAGAAACTTTTTTTATTGACATCTTATATGTTATGCATTTATACTTTATACGAGAATAAATCAACGGTAAATTTTACTCTCTAATAAGAGATCATTCACTTTACTCAATACTTGAGATCGCAAAGAATTTTTCTAGATTTTTGATAAAGCATGTACATAGCATTCAATTTTTTTTATCGAGATCCTCACACTGTTTTCGTATGCCTTGCATCATACATATATCAAACCGCCACTAAAAGTACCAAACGATAAAGTTAGCACCCCAGATTTTTCACACATGAAACTAGTAAATAGCTAATGATTTATCCGCATACATAATTTCCTTAGTAACTTATAGGCTTGCATATGTTACATATTTACAATGTAGTAGTTATTTTTACACACTACAAAAAAAAACTGTAACAATGTGGATGGAATTGTTTTAGTAAGTCAAAGCACAATTCATTTGAAAATCACATTTTTAACAATTTAAATGATTTTTCAATTGACTGTTGTGTGATATTTTGTTTTTATATTGATAGCACGAATTTTTATTTTAAGTTGTCTTTGTGATAGTATTAAAAATATCAAGATATATATGAGATGTTATAATCATAACACGTTTTCATGTTTTAAATAACATCTCACGTCATTATTCATATTTAGTGTAATTGTTACAGAATTAAATGATAATCTATAGCACAGTCATTAACAAACTTAAATACATAAAACTTTGACATACTTAAATAAAAGATTTTATTTATAAATTGTTTTTCTTAATCTTTTGACTGTTCACTGTAACTAATCTCACTATGCTGTATATGATCAATTCCACGTAACAAATATGAGACAGATTATCTTTCGATGAAACTATGAATTCTGATTATATGTACCACAGTGTAGAATAAAACGTACTTTTTATCTTTCTTTACAGAATATTTACAGAAATAACTTAATAGCATCTAAACTAAATATAACGTTAGGTCACAGGATCCAATGATCAAAGTATCTTAGTAAAATACCAAACTGATTGATTAGATATTATATCCAAAGATAAAAATATCGATCCTTCTAAAAAGGCCGTTTTATGTCTTTGTGGATCACTGGATTTACATATTAAAAAAAAATATATAAAAGTATCGTGTTTATATACAGGAGCATAACAATAACGTTTTTACGAATATTTGTCGCTTGATATCTCAATCAACATGTACAAAAGTAATAGGACAAAATGAAAAAATAGGTTTCTTATTCAAAGGGGATTATTTCATGAGAGATATCTTTATACCATCATCTACAAGTAGTCGTGAAAAAATGCCATCATTTTCTTCTATACACTGTACAAGAACTTCTGTACTCTACAGGAGGAATTATGGAAATGCATCCCAAGAATCAACTCCTGGTATTTCTGTTAAATTCCTCACTCAATGCTTCAAAATCTAAATCTGTATCCAAATTGGAATTGTTTGGCATCAAACTGTTCTCCAAAATATTATCAGGCATTATGTTTTTTAATCGTTCCGACACTAACTCATCAACTAAATTTGTTTGATCAACTAAATGTAATTGTTCGACCAGTTTTTCATCGATCAATAAATTTTTGTCAATTACACCACTGGTATTTAGGATATCTAAATGAGTAATGTGATCATAGTTACTAATTTTCGATATGTCCAGATTCTCTGTACTACCAAATATACTGGAATCACAACCGCTGGAAATTATTGGTACAGTGTCTTGTAAAATTGGCAAACTGTCTGAGATTTTGCAAATTGCCGTGGTTGATAATAATTTGGAGGAACTATTTTCTAATGACATTCCCTCAGTCTTGGCGCCCGTTAAGTCGGAGCAGCTGATTGAAACTGTTTTGGATACCAACTTTTGGAATCCTTTGGTGAAATTCTGTGAGCCATTTTCAATGTTATCAAAATTATTTTGAATTTTATTAAAACTCTGTGAATTCTGTTTTTCGTAAATACCAATCGTACCATTTTCTATCTTCACAAAATCATGATCCATGCGTTCTAGCTTGATAAAAGCTTGTTCGAGAGGCTCCAATTTTTCCTGTCCGAAACTATCCAATTTGTCAAATACTTGAGAGCAACTTGCATTTTCTATGTTTTCTCCAACCTTACTGCTGTTCATATCGATTTTTTGGAATCCAGAGGAATCGGTTAATTTATTTTGAATACTCGGACTGGAGATCAATAGCTTCGAAATATGGCTACTTGATTTAGAATTCTCGTTGTTGTTCACTTGACTGGGATTTCGCGGCATTAATGTGAGAGCCGTGAGTACTTCAGGACAATTCGAACTCACCCCGGAATCAGTTTTCCTCTCGGTCAAAAATTCAGATACACTAAGATCCGAGCTTTCTGAAAATCCACTGGACAATCTCTCATCAATATTTTCCTTACCTTCCTCTGAATTCTCTACCTTTTGCAACTTCAAGGGGGGTTCTTCAATACTCGCTGTTACAGTTTCCTCTTCTTTCTTAAGAGCTCCATTATTTATCTTGTAACGCCCCGGATTAAGTCCAAGAGCATCGCAAAGTAACTCTTCAGTAAGGTTAATTACATCCTTGTCTGGTTTGTCCACATCTCTAACAACAGTCAACATCGCACCAGCCTTTTCTCGAATTTTATTCATCAATTCTTTCAACTCATCCAGGAATGTCCTCACGTTGTTATCCGATTTTAATATCAACAACTCGAACAATGACTTAGCATTGAGCACTGGTTTAGCTGCGATTTTTATTATTTCAAGATTTTCACAGACGGAAATAGCTTCCTTTAATTTGACTTGACGTCTTTCAGATTTGGCTTCCGGCGTGACGTAAGCCCAGGGTCCACGTTTTTTCCCTTTGCGCTTTAAAGGATCTTGAGCAGGAGTCTGTTTTAGTTCTGGTTCCAGTGTCGGTGGTGGAAGTTGCTCTGGACTTCCATGATCTGGATGCATTTCAAAATGTCTAGCCATGCGCGTTCTGCCCAGATAAATTTTGTTACACGTAGGACACCTAAAGTGATCTGATATTTTGCGTTTTGGGACTTCTAAACCCGTGAGAAGTTCCTTGGGTGATTCTTCATCTTCCAACTTGTCGCTATTAGTATTGTAGTCACTGTATCCTCCATCGGAGTCATCCAAATCAGGCTGCATGAAGTCTAGATGATGTAAATGTTTGTAATCACGTACCATGTGTCTGGGTGGTCTAGATAATCTGCCAGATCTTGTTCTGGCAACAACCTTTTTACGTTCATCCTACGAGAGAACAATGGGTAAATGACAAACAAGATACTCAGAAAGAAAGAATGTGGGTTATTAAGAATTACCTTGATCTCTTCTTGATCGTCCTCAGGAAGCGTTGTTGATTTCGACGGCAAAGTAGGTGGCCTCACAGCATTCTTTTTGGGTCTACCTCTTTTTCCACCACGACCTTTCAATAGAGTCCCAGGTGTTCTGGTCCGCAAATCCAATTCTTCCGGAAATACCACTCTATACAGAATTTATATAAGTAAAGAATAGGACAACAGTATTGTATTTTATATCTTTCTTAAGTCAATGTACCTATATACAATTCTTTCATTAGGCATTGTTACTTCTTGACTACGTTGCTGTAATACATGAGTGATTTGCTTGAGTTGTGACTGAGTTAGTCTCTGCATACTGAAATGAGAATGATTATTAATTACATGTAAAAATAAGATACATGTATTATAGAATTTTTATAAAATACCTATGAAACATGTGTCCTTGTTGAACGATTTGTATTGGATTTTCACTGGATCCTAAAGGCTTAGTGGTGTCATTTTTTTCTGTTGTCACAGCTGTAGGTTTTTGTGTTGGGACAATTTTTGCTTTCTTGCCAATTTTTACAGCTGTACAATTGACTGGAACAGTTGATTTCTGCTTGACAGTACCATTTTGAGGTGGTTTTATGCAGTCAAAATCATTTGAAGGATTTACCACTGGAGTCTGAGCCGTCGTAGGTGTGTGGAGATTACTTGAAATGCTGCTTACAACATTCTGTGAGTTAAGCATCAAATTCTGCTTTGTGGAATTACTGAATGCAACTTTTGCTTGTGGCTTCAAAATTGATATAGGACTCGATATCATTTGCGTAGGTCTCAAGGTGGATGCAGAACATGTGGTGGCTGTTTTTAAGTCTTGAGATTTTACAATAGATGCTGTTCTGAAGACAACCGGCGAGCTCGTATTTGCAGTAGTTTTCGTTAATAGCGTAGAGGTTGCATTTGTACCTTTAATAGTACTTGCAGACGATCTCAACATTTGTGCTGGTATTTGTACTGATTTCAAAAACGGTGTAGAAATAGCTGTTTTTAAATTAGCATTTGTTAAAATTTGACTTGTCTTAATTGTCTGGGAGGTATTAGATGTGTTTTTCAGAATTGGAGTAAGAAATTGTTGAACGTTGCCTCTTTGTATGGAAGCCTGTGATGATTTTACTGCTGGAGATAAACGAATTTGCGAATTCAATACATTTTGAGTTGACATGGGTGTTCCATTAACAGCTGAGGCAGAAATATGCGATGTGTTTATTACTGGGTTTGAAATATCACCAGCCAGTATTTGCGACGTGTTTAATAATTGTGCAGAAATATTGTTAGTATTTAGTAATTGTGTAATAGGTGTTGCTTTAATAATCTGTGGTGATAATGTGTTTAATAATGTTGTTTTAGGCAGCAAAATTGAGTTTTGACTTGAATTATTAATTGAATGCACTGTATTAATAGTGCTATTAGTGATTTTACTTGTATTAGGAAGAATCCTGATATTTTTTGCAGGTTTTAATAAAGTCTGTGGTGGTTTTAAAATAAATTGTGAGGAGGACAAGATAACTGGTAATCTTTGCAGTATTTGTGCTTGAGAGTTTGGGATGCTTCCAAGTTGTGCAGCCTGTATTTGATTTCCCTCAAAACTATACTGTATATTGTTTTCTGTAGTATTCACGACTTGTGCCTCTTCCAAACCAATAGTGTTCCCTTTTTCTTGCGCAAGGAATGTTTGTGAATTAATATTCTTTTGACCAATATTATTCGACTGTTTTAGTATCCTATCCTGTACAGAGTTCTCAGCATTACATACTTCCATTTCCTCCATTGATATATCTTGATTGATACTTTCTTCAACCAGTGACTCTTCTTGTATACCATCTTGTGTAGGCCAATCTTGAAAGCTGATAGATTCTGATTTCTGAACATGTTTAATTCCATTATTGTGTTCAAGATTAGATTGAAAACTAATATGATCAATATTAATGGTATTCGAAGTAGGTGAAGAATCTCCTTCTTTTACTTCATTAACATCATGTGCATCAAGGTCCTGTTGTAAATCACAGTACATTCCTGTCTGTTCTTGCTGATAGGATATCTCCTCGGTAGCTTCTTCACTCGAGTCAACCTCGAAGGTTAACCCTAGTGCAGCGGCTTGCGCTTGAGTCAAATGTATTGTCTGCGATTCATTGCTATCAGTTTGCAAAAACGCAACAAAATCATTCTCGTTATCCTCCTCATCCACAACCTGCTGGAAGGCTCGCTGGAGAAGATCTGAGGTGCCCGAAGATACTACACCGTTTGTAAACACAGAGGAATTAGCTATCTCAGCCATATCTAAATACATAAAACTCTTATTGCTGTATCACACTCGCGACAACAAATATTTCATAGTTCACAGCTAAAATAGTGGATCCTTTTTATCGAAATTATATATCTGCGTATTACTTTCATGAATTTTATTATTACCCTCCACGTTTTCGCGCAAACAGAAACACACACGAGCCGTAGAATGAAGTTCGCCGCATTTCACTTTGGTACACCAAGAAAATGGCGCCAGGCGGCATTAAGGGCCAATCCTCAATGATCGCCATAAATCGTATGATAATGTATAAACCAATAAACTCATCTGTAATATCTTGTGGACGAGCACCATTCGTCTAAACCTGAACTATATATTTTACAGCCAGAATTGTGTAATCATTTTTAGGGTTCGTGCAAACAGAGATGAATAGGGAGATTGCCAATGGGCCGATATTCTTGAAACCAATTTTATTTTGGAGTAAACGCGCCACCTGAGCGGTGGGCCGTCGAACCATACCCACGTTTTTGATTGGTCGAGTATATATAGATATACTACGCGTGATATTCGTGAGCTCTGTGAGACGCATGGATTATACCGGGTGGCACTGTAAAGCGTGTGTTTTCTATTGTCGACGCGTCACCTGGACGGAGTAGCTTCGAACCATACACACGTTTTCGATTGGTTGAGCGTATGTATGAGAGTACTCTAAGCAAATTCCAAACGTGTATAACAACTGAAATACAGTTTTCCCAATCTGTACGTCACGGTAACTAAATATCATATGTGCATGGTAACGAGTCAACTTGCGAGAGTCTCGGGTTCTAGACCCGATTATTATTACTTTTTTTTATTCATGAACAATGCTTATTGAATCTATTAATTAACTTGGAATGTAGCAAATGCATGATTATATTATACTATATACATTTTATTATATTATACAGTCGTGTCTATTTTTATGCCGTTGATACGTTCCACAGAATTAATAAAAAATATAAGTGAAGTAGAAGGAGGAACCCGGAATTTTCATGAACCCTCAAAACCGCATTAAAAAGCCATCTGCAAATGGATTTTACCCATTGAAATGCTATATGTAGATATACATATATTCCGCATATAAAGATCGCGAGGCACAGAATACATGGGTATGCCCAGTCTATTGACATATAGTGTGGACTACGCGATCCCTACCTTAGATCCTTTGAAAAAGTGTCCGCTCAAATAAACAAAGAGGAAATGAGGTGGCGGCCAATGGTTCTCCTTTTTTAATGTTCCCATTGCCTGTTTTATATACTCTCGTACTACAGCTGCTGGTTAGAAGATAGGGCTTGGCCGCCACCAGTCGCTATCTTTTTCTTTCAGCCGACCATTTTTTCTGTCTATGCGTAGTCCATACTATATGTTGATGGACCAGTCTATTTGTACTCATAAAGGGAGGTAACGGTATGGGAAATGAAGTTCCGAATGAGACTTCGTAGTGATGTAACCTCATACCATGCTCATAGTTCTACAGACCAATGGGCAGCAAATTTTGAGAAAAAGAGCCCTAAAGTTTGTATGGGAACTTATATATCTAAAGGTATAACCTAGCTACAAGTGGTTTGGCGGGCGAAGCGGTAACGTGTCAACTTGATTAGCCAAGGGTTCCGTGCTCGAATTTCTGTGCTCGTGAATTTTTATTTCACGAATTTTTTTGCATTTTATTTCTGAATTTGTTTAATATTATAATAATAATCATGCAAATATATGTTGTCATTATAATTCTATTATTTTTGCTTGTTGTAAATAATAAAAATCAGATTGTGAAAATACGTAAATACAAATACAATTTCTATTCCTAGTTTTCTTGACTGTATTATTCCTCTATACGCAATATTTTATATATTATACTCCATATAAATATTTTACAGCGGTAGTTCTTGTAAATAATAAAAATTAGATTGTGAAAATATGTAAATACAAATACAATAACAGAGACAGAGGCGATGATCTCAAAATCCTACTCCCGGACTCGCCGCTACGATTTAGCGCCATGCTTTTGGTATCGCCTAAAACCGGAGCGTTGTGCATCTCCCTACTCATCTCTGAAGAATATCGGCCCATTGGCAATCTCCCTATTCATCTCTGGTGCAAATGAGAAGAATAAGAAATTAAATATAATAGCATTTGCGATACACTGCATTAGTTACGCAATAGGATCAAATTACCCACATTTGCTGTAGCATTATTGGCTAAATACTAGGATATTTTCTCTCAGTCCATACATACCGAATAGAGTGAATCGAAAACGACGGTATAAGATATGCAATCAAGAGGCGTTGTTCTATAAGGCCAACCCGGCATATTTCTTTTAGATACACTATATTATAGGAAAATTCTATTAGAACCAACCAATAAGACATTACATTTAAAGCCCGTTCTACAGTGGCACCGTTGTCCGTAAAAGTTTACAGTAAGGCTCGTTTTCTTCAACGTTAATCAATCGATAAACTCCGTTTATCTTCAAAATTATCTTAAAACCATTGAAATTTGATTTATAACGTAATCATAGTGTTATTTTAATTCTGCATCTGAATATGCCGCTCAGTTGCAATGTCTCTATTTGTCACTTGGCCGCGATATAATATGTTGAAAGACTCACAGTTGGTATGATTATATCATGTTATACCTATTGTTTTTGCCCTAGATGAATTTAGTGTTCAATTTTCTTTTTATTGTATTATTATTTATTGTCATTGATTATACACACTATCAAGAAATAAAATACCAAAAATAATTATATAATTATATTTTTCTTCTGCATGTAATTTCTTAATCTGTTCTTAATATTCAAATATACATATTTGTTTGAAATCTCTGTTGAACAATTTTTCCTGCACTAGGACGCACCGATGAAAATTTCCTAAGACTTCTGCCATTTCATTCGTCAATAACTAGTGAATAAACTAGTGTATTGCAGTTGATCTGATTCAATCTGATTGCAGTATTCTTGTCATGTGCTCTGTGAGCAATGACAAAATGTGGTAAATCCCTCAATTATTAGATGTAGTGATATCTATATTATACACGTATTGTACAGTTACACAGTAAGCTATGCGTTGGAAAGTGCTAAAATCCAAGTACAGTATTATTTCAAGCCAGTTACATGAATGAGGTGGAGCTATGTTACTGGTAGTATATTTTTATTAAATATTATTCGAAGTCAAGACGTTTTTAAGAATTTATACCTTTATGCATTTTGCATTTTCTTAAACAGTCATATTTTATGCATACATGGAACATGAATAATTCTTTGAAAAAATTGGCTGAAAAAGGCATTATTCAAGATGTATCAGACACCACAATGTACTATGATTACCTGTGTAAAAGTTGGTTAAAGGAATCTGATTACAAAAACCATATTTTTAAGTCGAAGCATCAATTTGCATTATCTGCATTTAAAAAAGAATTTAAAATACATGGTGCTACTGTGACATGCAGAGTATGCGAATTTGAAGGTGATTGGCCTGCTGCAATTTCTCATAAAAGAGAGTGTCATGGGTCTCCTATTAAACACCCTTCTCATGATATGTATGCAAGATTTCTTATGAATACCATTATTAAAAAGAAGCAGCAGTACTATTGCCATGTATGTTCATATGAATTATCAAACTGCCTTACGACTCTTAATCATATTGAAACATTAAATCATCAAGACGAGAAAGCTAAGCATGATTTATCCAATCCATCATTGAAGAAAGATCTGCTGAAGGAATGTGATTATAAGCGCATTGTGTATGGTTGTATATATATTGGAGACAATGGATTTTTCATATGTTATACTTGTAAAAGCTATCTATTGGACATACCAAGTTGTTTGCAGCATCTTGATTCTTGTTCAAATGGAGATATAAAAAATCTAAACTTAAATTGTAAGGTAGATGATTCTACATCTGATGATAATGGATCCAATAAAACATATAATACCAATGGAAATTCCAATATGCTTTCACATTTGGTATCACAATGTACTCAACAAACAGATTTGAGGATTACAAGGTCACAAATAAGGCAAGGAAATGTAGTGAAATTAGTACCAGAATGTATGCAATCTGATGTGAGTGCTATCACTCTTGTTAAAAAATTAATTCCACTCCTACCCCAGAAACGTGAGAAAAAAGTGAAAACAGGAAAGATTCCTGAAATTGATGATCATTTTAATCAAAAGTTTTTAAAATATCATGCCGATGATATTGATACAATGGATGGAATAGGGAATGCAGAAATTAAACTGAGCACACAACGATCAGTTAGAAAAAAATCATCCTATATACACTGTCTGCTTTGTAATAAGAAAATAATGGATGATATTCATTCTTACTATCAACATTTGCATACCAATTACCACATTAGCATTCTCACTTCAACTGAAGCAATAAATGATAAATGCAACCGTTGCAAGGAAAATAAGAAAAGGGGTAAAACTATTGGAGAAATGAAAAGAGATATAAATTTGATAGAAGAGTTTATTGTATTACATAACACAAAACAGGTAAATTGTGTCATATGCAACTGCATTTTTTTGAATGAAACAGATGTTATTCGTAAACATACGTTGAATAAACAGCATAAGGAGAATCATGATTACGCACGTAAAGTTAGTGAGCAGCTTTTCGAAAATGTTGTATCATTTTCACTTAATTGGTATAACACTTATAAATATTATTCATGTTTAAATAATCAAAAATTTAAATCAGATATTGACTTTAAAGCTGTTCTCAATGAATATGCTAGTAAACCAAAAGATCTATCAAAGGTTTGTAATTTACATGATGAGAAAAATCAATTCATGTCATGCATATATTGTGCTACAGTATGGTATGGACCACCAGTTACTCGTTTTGAGCACTCCTCCAATAAAATGCACCTGTATATGATGAAAAGTCGTGACTTTTTGAAGTTGGAACTAGCAAGTGGTGTTAATTATTTTTTAAAAAATTTCGAGCAAAAGGCTAGTGACATGGTCTTAAATGCAGATCTAGTTCAATCAAAAGAGGAAGATAAGGTACAATTAATAAAATGCTTGGAAGACACAGTGAAAAATACATATCCAAATGTAAAAGCTCATGCTTTTGGATCAAGAATATCAGGAACAGGATTCCTTGATAGCGACATAGACATTTTTCTTGATTGTGGTAAATAAAGTCTGATAATATGCATAAGATTTTTTTGTAGTCTTTCTACACTTATTCAATTAGGATATCAAAAAGTATTTTTTTTCAACAAGTAAATTAATATCATTTTAGAAGGAAACACTTACAAGGGAGATAATACTACGTACTGTCAAAAATTATATTTTACTAATGTTGAGCAGTGCATAAGGAATAAGCCAGAATATTGGGAAGTCATAGAATTATTACCAAATTCACGAACTCCGATAATAAAATTGTATCACAGGGACACAGAAATAAAATGTGACATATCTTTTTCAAACGGGCTAAGCGTTGAGAATACAAAACTACTGAGGTATGCAATTTCTTTACATAACCCTATAACTGCAAACCTTTCTGGTCCTCATATACAGTTATACGGCAAATATTGTTAATTAATAATTGTACTCTGTTTGATCTACGCAGATGTTTCAATAATAAATCTCCACTGTGTCGAAAGATGATTCTCTTCTTAAAAAAATGGCTCTCTCTCTGTGGTCTTTCGGGTCCTTGGAATATATCAAGCTATTCTTTAGCTTGGTGTGTAATTTTTTATCTACAAAAGGAACATAAAGTTTTTCCTAGCATCGCTTCGCTGATTGAAAAAAAAAATCAATCTCACATTGTAGCTGGTAAAATATTCATTTTTTTTAAAAAGTCTTCATTAAAAGACCTATTTTATTTCATATGTTTGCTTAATTGAACATTTAATATTTTCAGGTTGGGAAACAGGAGTTTCTTATGATTTCACCATTAATAGTACGAGTGTGACTTTTAAGGACATTTTGATTGGATTCTTCGATTATTACGCAAAATTTAACTACATGGATAACGTAATTTGTCCTCTTTTAGCCGATGTCGTTCTAAAACGATCATTCGCAGACTGGAAATGCCTTTCTGATAAAATGAGAATTTACCGAGCACAGTTAGAATCTGAAGTGAAAGCAAAATATTTTCGTATTGACTCTCCCCTGTGTCTACAAGATCCTTTTGATCTTTCATATAATATCACAATGGCTGTGCAAAAACTGACGCTTAATAGATTCCGAAAATATTGCGAACAAAGTGCAAACGTGCTGAGGAATATTTGAGCTTTGATGATGTTATAGAATCAGCAATGCAGGACATGAACAAGTTATAGTACTTTGTATTTATTTTGAATTTATGACAGACTTTTAGAATTCATTAAAAGAACAATATTTTTTTAAAGATTGTAATACTTTTATGAGGTATAAGACATATATATTTGTATAACATATAACTCGAAATCCATAAAGGACTTTAAGAATTGACACAAATATATTTTTTAACGATGTTTGAAACTAATAAACTTAAAGAGTCACCAATTTTTTTAATTGACTGATTCTCAAATAATAAAAGTTATTATTTCTTCTGTAGTTGAAGTGTGATAGAAATATTTTCTAAGAGTAACTTTAACGTAACACAATATTTATCATACCGTTATTCGCTATGAGCGTGCATACACAGATCACATCTAAGCATCCATTTCAATGTATTTCAGAGTACCTACAAACAAAAAGTCTAGCAGAAAATGCTAACACAATTAGTGGCGCTGACAGAATGCACTTGCAGAGTAATACATGCTTAGATTCGGATTCGCGTATGTATGACACACATAGCCAATACCACGGTCTTACATACAGATCTTTGGAAACGAACGTGATGGGGGTAGTCCCGCTTAATATCCAAATTCAATAACTTCAATTTACGATACAAGGTGCGCCATCCATAAGGGGTATGCGACAGAGATGGACGATAGCTTGTGTTACGTGAGGGGCAAAGGGGGAGGGCACCCCAGTACTAGTGGCGACGCGCCGAAGAACTAAAAAATTTGGACAGTAAGAGGGTCTCCCCCCCCCTAAAAAGTGTTTTCGTTGCAAGACCTGTATGGGTGCTTTCCATTTACTGGCGCAAGTTGACACAACTCGACTTGTGTCGCGAAAAATGCTTTCCATTTGATTTGTGTCGCCGTGCGTCGGCAACACAAGTCGACTCGGGAAGACTCTGCTAGAGTGGTGAGTTTACGAGAGTATCTGTGTTCCATTTATTCGTTTTCGAGAGTCGACATGATTCGACACGAGTTGACACAAAAGTTATGTAAATGGAAAGCACCCTATGTAAGACCGTGGTCAATACTTAAGTACGCTGTACTTTAGATTATATAGGATTATTCAGCAGAAACGCACCACCTGAAGTTAGCCCGTCTATTTGATCTCAATGGTAGAATCATGTTCAGGTAGTGTGTTTCTACTGAATAACTCTATATGTATGTATAAAAAAAAGTCTATTGTGAGACAAATGAATATTTTAAATTTTGCGTAATAAACCTAAAGTCTCATTTTAAATATCGTATCAATTTGTCATTCGCCATGCAAAATTGCAAAATGGAATGCATATAAATTCGCCATATAAATTCAAGAATACCGATTGCTGACCTCGAAAATTCATTTTCGTAAACTTCCCGACAGATGTCAAAAACACAATGCCGGTATTTTCCTTTTTACTATTTTTGATATTGCGTACCATATCCAGGGGATCGATTGTGTAACTCAAATGTAGTGAAAATACGAAAAATGAATGGCTGTTAGCCAAACGCGTGTTAGGTGCAAAAGAAGACAAGCACAGCGATTGGCTAACAGCTATTCACTTTACGTATTTTCACTACATTTGAGTTACACAATCGATCCCTTGATCGAATTTCCCCGCTCTGCACGTGGATAATTACGTTTTTGGCTCATTTTCGAACACACCTATAGTCTACAATGCTTCAGAGCATGTAAACGTTTGCACGACGAACAGACTTATGCTCAAATATGTCATTTGTGTTTATATGCCATAGTGAATAACACTTACGTTACGCATCTTTTTGATTTTGATAGCCGCTAATATTTCACGTTATTCATAAGGAATGTAATGACGTTGATCAGATAATTATTTTGGATTCCTTGCATACTAATTTGTAAGAATTTCGTTTAGCATTAACATTTATTAAACTTTTGCTTCAGACATATTAATTTTATGACTTTTTAATTACAATATTTTATTACATTGCAGTTATAGCAGTAATGGATGAAGCTTGTGAGTCAGCCTTTCTTCATGAAGGAATATTACCGACTGCAAACCCACATGATTATCACTGTTATATTTGTGACAAAGATATTAAAGGTATAAAATGTGGTATCCAACATTTACAAGGTAGACCTCACATATCAGCGCTTAAGAAATTTGAAGAATCATATGAGAAATGCAATGGACTTGTGATTTGTAAGATATGCAAGTTTGAAGGTTCATGGCCTATGTATACAATGCACAAATCATTCCACAATTCTTCGATAGAAAAAAATTCCAATAGTACTTCCATGAGTAACCATAATACAAATTTTAATGATATCATTGGTAATAAAAAGCCACAGGATTTGTATGAAATGTTTGCACTACACTTTATTTCGAAACATCAACAACAATTTTATTGTCATTTGTGTTATTGCATATTGCCCAGTTGGTTTCATGCATATCAACATATTGAGAGTGAATTGCATAAAAAAAGCCTAGTTGGAGTAGTTACAACATTTTTACCAGGCAATGATACTACAGAATTAAACATCTTAAAAGTTAGAGCGAGAGAATTGATTGAGAATTGCATTTTTCTACAAAAACCTCATGAGTATAATTGTTTTACTTGTTGTAAACTTGTATCAGGTTTACATAATTTAACTCAACATATTCATGGATCAAATCACAGAAAATGCAAAGCAACAGTAAAATTCATAGATAAGGAAACTGGCCAAATTCCCCAAAAGACACAAGTTGTTGCAAATAATGTGAAAATGGATAACAAAACACAACTTAAAATACCAGATCGTTTGAAATCGATGGTAACTGCACATGGAATACGAGTAATGGAAACTGAATTCTATTGTCCTGCATGTAATGTTGTAATGAATAATAATAGTGCAATAGAAAGTCACTTGACTTCCCACTTGAAAATGGTGTGGCCAAATTTTAAATCTTCATTGGATTCTCAGCCTAATCAACCAAATTCTAAGATTACAAATCAATCAGAAAATGAAAATTCGATTCCACACATTTGTAACTTATGTGACGTCAAAGTTCCATATGAAAAAATACTGATTCAACACTACCTTGGAAAGAAACATAGAAAATATATGGTTGAATTATTTGGTACAATAGAAAGTATTAATAAAGTAAAGACTGATGATGAAACTGAAGAAAATGTTAACGCGATAGAAAACGTTTCATACTTCTGTCCAGGTTGTGATCTTAAAGTACACAAAGTGGAGGCACTTCTAAACGTTAATCATAATTCACAAAAACAAGTAGGGCATACATGGGTCGTTATTCCTGGAAAAAAAGCGATTGCAAATCCAGCTGCCAAAGATGTTCAAAGTGCAGCAGGTAGTTTTGAAACAGACCTTAGAACCTTGACAGAAGAATTAGTATCAATACAAAGCAACAAGACTCGAAAAGGAAGGAAGCCAAAAAAATGCAATAGTGTTGACGATGTTGCATCTGTTAGCATTGCTGATAAAAACTCATCGCCAAAGGATTTTGTCTTTACTAAAGATTACATATTTGATGTTGATAAGAAAAAATTGCAGAAGCTCAAATTGAGTTTAAAGTTATCATACGTGATGGACAGCGAGAAGATGTATTGTCTTATTTGCGAAGTGGAGGTGTCTAGTAAATTGCAAAATTATTATGAACACATATGTAGCATTGACCACATGAAGAATCTTGCGCAAATGGAAAAGGACGATAAAGAATTTGAAGATTATACAGACCAGTTTAGTGATTTGAGTCTGGCTAAAGAATTCGTGCAAGAGCTCAACGATGCGATGGTTAAATGTTTTGCATGCAACGTGGAAATTGTTAACGAGGATCACAAAATTTTTGACCATATTGCTCTGGAGTCGCATGATTTGAAGCGGCAAGAATGGAATGCTGTGTCAGATATAATATGTGAAGATATACTTTCTGAAACTAAAAATCTGTGGTACAATGTTGTAGATTATGAATGTAAATTATGCAATTTTAAGTACAATTCTGAAGTTGACTTTGGCAAGCATCTAGATGAAAAGATACATTCCCAGCGTAGTTTGAGCTATCTAATGACAAGACAGGGAGAACTAATGTATGATTCTTGTATACCATGTTCTTTATTGTGGTTTGGAAATACTCTTTCATATGCGGATCACTGCAAGGAAAGGACGCACAAATATAAAGTAAAAAATAACAAATATATTATCAAGGAGTTACCAGAGAGTGTGAAGTATATGCTAACAAATTTCGATGATACTATAAATGATCTCGATAAGTTATCCAATGAGATTCGTATATTCGAAGAAAAAAAGGAAAAAGTTTTACTGAAAGATTTGGAGAGATCAGTACAGTCACAGATTTCCAAGGCAAAGGCCTATATATTTGGATCTAGAGCAGCGAATCTGTATTCTCTCAAAAGTAATGTAGACGTGTATATCGATTGTGGTGAGAAACTATTGTTTATATACAAAATTTGCTATAAATATATCTTATGAGTATATATTTTGGATCCGATTGAATTTTTATTCTGAACAGGGGATATGTTTTATGGGCAAAATTGCTTCAATGCACAATTACAATCTGTAATGAAAACACTTGAACAGTGTTTAAGCAGCAAGGATGAAGCTTGGTTAATTGAAAGTATCGTTGAGACAACAAATCCTCCATATTTTAAATTGGAACATAAACCGACTACATTAAAATGTAATCTGACCTTTGCAAGCGGCCATAGTGTCGTATCAACTTATTTTATAAAGTAGGTTAACAGATTCAAAAAAAGTAAATGAACGGAATACATAATTAAATAATTTTGCACTTTCAGGACTTTTAATAATAAATACCCAACTTGCAAAAAACTTATAATATTTCTGAAGGAATGGCTTTCAGCTTGTGATTTACTGGGGTCGTCATTCATAAGTAGTTACATGATTACTTGGTTGCTGATCTTTTATTTACAAAACAAGTTAATTTTTCCAAGCATTGCCTGCCTGATTGAAATGGATAATGCGTCAACATTAATTAAAGGTCAGTTTAAATACCTCATTATATTAGCTACATTTTTTTGGTTCTAAAATGCTCATTCGTAATAAATTATTAAGATGCCAATAGAACTAAGGACTATAATTTTTTCTTGTCACAGGATGGGAAACTGGTGTTAGCTGTGATTTTAGTATTAATCCATCAAAACTTTCAGCGAGGGAAATTTTGATTGATTTCTTTAAGTTTTACGCTGATCTTGATTACAGAAATCAAGTAATTTGTCCATTGCTTGGTACTGTCATAGAAAAACGTACATTCACAAATCCCTCGAATCTTCCCATACAAATGAAGGCTTACATCGATGATATTAAGGCGAAAAATATTCCATATTTCCGCACTGATGTACCTATGTGTATACAAGATCCATTTTTACTTTCCGACAACATTGCGGTGAAAACGAAAAAGCTAACGTTAAATCGTTTCAGGCAATTATGTACTAAAAGTGCTATTTTTTCGAAGAGCAGTTGAGATTGATTTGATTTGATTTTTTCAAAAAAGATGATTTATTTTTTATAAAATAGTATATTAACGAATGAAAGTTGATCAAGTTTATACGAGATATTAATTTTTATAACATATACGATTGACTAAACTTATTTTTGATGAGATGTTTCTTGAAATAATTCAAAGTTAATGTGAAAAATATGGAATTTATACCCTTTTTTTATTTTATTATTTTATGAAAACATTTATTTGTATGCATCAGAATGAAACTTAATAATTACGTGTTAGTCGGTAGTTTTTGTTTGTAAAAGTTTATAATCATCTTGATTGATATCCTGTTTCCATATATATTCTGTGACATAACCAGATTTGGGTATGCAGGATTCTGTACACGTAAATACTGCTAATATTCCCCAGTCAAGATCTTTCAATGTGTTGTCCAATTTGAGATAGTTTAGAAGTTGGGGCATTATCTGTAACGGAGAATGATTTCAATTAATTCACAATTATTTCACACAAAATAAATAGAAGTTACCTGAAACTCAAATTGTCTTTTACTGCCACATTCTTGGCATACTGGAATATTGGTTGGTTGATTACTTGAAGAGATGTATAAGGGTTTACCTCCTCTATCGTATCTTTAAAAAATATGAAATAAAAACATTTAATCTATTAAAACATTAATTTATGATAATTGTATCCACATACCTGAGAACTTGGTCTGGATATTTTTTAATTCGAATAGAAAAATTTGTAAATGTTTCATCTTCGATGCTGCTTGCCATTTTCAATAAATCAGCATCTACATCTTTCTCAGACTGAAGAGTTCCTGCTTTTCCTTCTTCTAACAACTTCTTATATTTCTCTATTTCTTGAGCTTCCTTATCATCTTCATCGTCCTTAGAATTCTCTTCAGACACTTCTTCACATTCAGTTGCTAATTCAAATTCAGGAAATAATATACTAGTTGCTCCTGCATTCTGACTAGTACCGCACGTGTCTTTGTGCCCATGTTTCCAGTCCAAAATTTGATGCTCACGACAGCAATAATTCACTTTCTTACATTTAGCACAGTGGCTAGATGCAAAAATACCACATATAACACAGGTTTTTCTCCATTTTGCTGCATCTATATACAATATTATTTACAATGATAAACTCTGTAAATAAATTTGGAATAATGATAAACCATGAATAACTATGTACTTATATCAGGTCTCCAATCTTCATGCTCTTCTGGTGGATCCGATGGATAAAATGCATTATTTCTTTCTAATTGTGATCTTAGGATTTTTAAATTTCCATTCTTATTCATCTTACAACATTCTGCAGATTTGCAAACAAAAACATAAAGTGTCCTATGAAATGCTCTCACATCTTCCTCATATGGTGCATATACTTGACACAAAAATATACAAGGCTGACTACAATATTCACACTCAAGATTTGTCTTGGCAGGAATATTCTTTAAATCTAGCCACGCTGGTTTGCCTCCAATTTTGCTTGGGAAAAATCGACTTTCCAGCCTCCAGTGTTCACACTCTTCTACAAAACCAATATCAACGTTGCCCATCTTTAAAGTTAATTAAAATCCATATGAATATTAGGTTAGGTTAAACCTCTACCGTACAAATAACACCGTGTTTATCATGCCACGTAAAATTATTTTTGTATTAAGTTGAAAATTAAATCACCAATATGAATATTTTATTAAAACGATAAGTTTTAATTATTGATTTAATCAGGATATCTGCTGCTTTGATGTCAAGAAAAACACGTGTCTGTCTCCACGCGCAAGTGGATTGGAGTAAACCGTAAAAAAAAATCATTAATCAAAAGATAAGGGTAGAAGACCAAACGGACAGTAATGACGCGTCTGTATGTTCTTTATTAAGATGATAGAAAAAGACAACAATTTCTCATATTCCGTTATTACGTACGTGTAAACAATATTGTATATGTTAACCTTGATTTTGGAGCTTAGGATATTCTGCCCTGATGAATTTTTCAGTCTATGTTAATAATTTCGGCTGGTGCCTCATCGTTTTTAGTTTCTTGATAGAGATGTTTCACATTAGCTAAGAAAATAACGATATTAGATTCATTTACAAATAAATGAACCTATATGTATAATTATTAGAAATTGAAATACATACATTTCATGATACTTTTTTGTTGAATGAGCCTATATTCATCTTCAAGAATTTGATTGTTTGTAATTTCTTTTTGCATTTTGCTTAAAGCATCATCTATCCTTTGGCATAGTGTTGTTGATAAATTCTCCATATCAGACAAATAACTTATTTCAGAAGCTGCCACTGCCATTTTATGAACATAATCCATAAAGCTAATCAGTTGCTGTATTTATGAAAATATGAAAAATTACTATGTATGTATAGTGCAGATACACTATATAACAATAAATGATAGAAACTTTAGATATTACCATGACTGTTAGCTTTTTTTCTTGTACTTCAGATCGTATTTTAACAATGTGATCCCAATGGGAGTCAGATACCTCATATGTAAGAGTTTCTTGTATCAGTACAATCAATTGACTTAACAAATATCTGGAAAATTCTTAATATAGTATAATAAATAGACAAATCACAACTCACGTGTATCAGTTTAATAGAATCACCTATATTCTTGACTAGTTGTTTCTATTGCAATGTACGTAACAGTCAAAGCCTGTGTTGCACTATTTACAGCTTGTATTGTAGATTGTTTTATCATATAATCGTATGATAAGTGTTCTGGAGGTTCCAGTGTTATTTTTTTATCACCTGGAGGCTTTTTTGAGGCTGCACAGTTCACGATAATTGGAGACGATGCATACTGCAGTTAAAATGTAGAATTTTGTCACATAATCAGTATAGCGCATAGTCTTCATGTATCATTATGGAAAAAAAAATCTTACTATGATAGGTGTAGCTTTTTTGACAACTGTACGAAAAATATTTCTGAAGGCCATTTCTCTTCTTTAGTACAAAATTACAGCAATAATGATAAAGAGTACGATGTCTCACATTGTACGTCTTGCTTAAAGGTTAGGTTGTGTTAGGTTGGAAACAACTCGCCGTTAATCATGTATTCAATGGAACTGATATAGTACTTCGCTGCATTATATTACTTTTTCAATTTTTCATACACAGTTAAATAATGTATCACCGTTTTCTTTATTTTACGCATACTTTAAATATTAGAGTAGAGGAACAAAGTATTTTTCAACAACTGTCATTGTACGCTAATGAGAAACAATTAGTTGAAAAATCCTTAGAACATCATGATTTATTTAGCTGAAATCCTATACTAATAAATACATTTTATTCACCCAATAAATAACAAATTGAATTATCAGAAATGTGATTAGAGGGAATTCAATGGAATGATGCAAAATAAGTACAGTAGGATGGTAATTCACTAATTCACCAAAAATTAATCAAATTGATAATGCAAGGACGAATTATTTATACAGACATCATGAGTTATCAATCAGCATTAATTTTTATCCATGCATTATCCCACATGAACTTCCTGGTACAGCGATAGGGAATAATTTAAGAGACTATTTATTCTGGAAAATACAAGAATATGTTCTGTATTGAACTGTGACACTGAATCAATCAATCTATTCTCATTTTCTAATTGTCAAGTTTACTAAAGTGAAGAAGTTGTGATTGAGGCACAGTTAATAAGTGTGTTAAAATGTCACAATCTTGAGCAAGCACTATTTGTTTATGCACTTTGTTATTATAAATTGCAGAGTTATTGTATTTTTTTCAAAAGAAGATAAAAATGAAAGTGAATGACACGTTTTGTTATGCAAAAAATCTAAAAAGAATTTCACAATGAAACATACAGCTAATACATTTGTGATAGTTCGTCCTAATATTAAATCACTTAAAGTGCAAGCAATATAAAATTCTTTGCACAGTAGAAACAACACTTTATACACATTATGTTTCACGTTTGTCCCTTGAATATGTAACTATAAAAGATACTGTTACATTTGCAAAGAGTGAAATATGAATGTATCACAAAACTCACATAGAGTGCAAGTTCTATATATCAAATTTTAGTATCAATATCACTGCTCATCAAGCTTCATTTCTCTTTAGTAAACTGTAACTGCCTCCTACTTTTTTAAACAGTTTAATTTATAAGTTTAAATTCACTAAGTAATAGATGTGAGCTAGTCAACTGTTATAAGTCTTGACTGTACACAGTATGAATTGTATTGATTATTAAAATTTTCACTGAGAACTCTTCAGTAAAGACTTTGGAACATGGTGCATCACCAATCTTTTATACTTGCAGAGACGATGGCATTCTTATCCTTTCATTATATACCGGTAAATGCGTTTATATAGTGGTATGGGATATCAAGAGAACTCGGTCGAATCGCATGCCAAGTATATTATACAGTAGGTGGCAACATGGGGTGCCTCCCATATAATGAGGTTAATGTAGTAATAATAAATAGCACATGATTTTTTTGGACATGAGAACTTTTACGTAGAGTATCCCGTATGGTTTCTGCACACCCAATTGATAAAGTTTAGGCAAAATACTGGTGAAACTTTCCTGCATAATGAATGGCCCACGCGCGCATCAATCGATGGATAATTAAAATTTATAGATATAAATAAAAAAAATAATTTTTAAAGTTCTTGATGTTGTTGATCAATTTTAACATTGGACTGTTTCTGACCATCAGATGTTTCCGGTAATGGTAAAGGTTTCTTTGCTATTTCTTCGTTTTCTACTTTTCCATTTTCATCAGTATCTTCGCTCTCTACTTGTCCGTGTTCTTCAGTATATTCGTTCTCCACTTTTCCATTTTCTTCAGGTTTCTCGCTTTCCGCTTCTGATGTGATTTCTGGTTCTGAACTCTCTGGCATTCCACTTGATTCCTCTTCAGTGTTTTCCGTTTGGTTTGAAGACGAATCTTGCTTCGCTTTCCAGATTTTTGTTTTGCTAACGAGATACTTCACCTCCCGGTCGAGAAGGGCCATTTTATTTGCTATGTCACGCACTTTGTATTTTATGTTTTCGAATAACGGGGTTTCGGCTACATACTTGACAATTGTGTCATAATAATCCTGTTAGACAGAAGTTTATAATTAATTAAATATTTATCTAATGACTCACTATTTTTTTTTATAACAAGAGCTTACCTGAGTTTCATTGATAACTCTTTCAAGGGTTTCCATCTCTACTGGAGTGAAGATTTCACTTGCAATTGTCAAGTTGCGCATATTTTTCAGAAAGGTAGTACTTCCATTTATCATGGACGTCATTCCCTTAAGAGCTTCTGGTCGTTCTCTATGCTCAAAGACTCTCTCAAAAAGATCATTGGTTAGCTTTCGAAGCTCAGCCAATTTCTCCTCATAGACATCAGCAGTCAATTCAAAACCATCTTCATAGAGCCATTCAGAAATTTCACTGCACGCTTTTAGAATCTTTTCAGATTCTTCTGGAGTCGTGGCTGCAATATATTCATCAATTCCCAATTTCTGTTGTGCATCAATGACAAAAGATTCTAAATTGTTGAATGCACTCTCGCGACGCGTTCTTTCCAAATCGTAGAGTTCCAAAGCATGTAATCTATAAAAAGATAAGAATTGAAAAAACACAGTTTATACTTTTAAATCAAGTTCGATAACTAAATATTTACTTTTCACGAGATTCGAGCAACTTCTCTCCAGCTAAAGGTTGTGATCCCAATTTAATTTCCTCGGCTGTAATCGGCTCTTTAATCGTGACCACTGTTAGTTTCTTCTCTTTATCTGACTTCTCAGTTTTATTTGTTGGTTTATCTTCGCTCGATTTCGTGTCATTTTTCTTCTTTGCATTTTCTTCAGCTTCCTTTTGCTGACCAGGATAATCCTGCTGCTCATGAACCGGTTTTATGTCTTCCTTTGGTAATTCCTCTACTTTATCACCCTGTCCCTTATCTTCTGAACCTAGAATTATTATTTCCATTTTATTGTCTTTATGAAAGAATTGCCTACAGACATGTATACTTGATCGATATAAAGCAATGATGCTTGAAGTATGTCGTCTAGTAGTATTTAAAAGGAAAACGGTCTAGTATTTTACGAAGAACACAAAAAAGATAATATAAAAGTATATAAAATCGAAAAACCATAGTATGAAAAGAAACGTAGGAATAAGTTAACGTGTTACAGATAAACTATTGTAGAGGACTATTTTTTACCAAACACGTGACACAAACCTGCAAAAAGTTTACTTATTGTTGAGCCAAGTTTTGAGAAAGTACCCTCTTCTTCTTCAACAGCAGCACCTATTTTTTCAGAAACCAATTCAACGTTCACCAAATTTAGTACACCGCTCTCATCCATTGCAAAGTGCGCTTTTATGCCTTTACTCTCAGCACCGTCCTTTGCATGTTTTGCCAGAGCCTCAGCAACTTCGGTTAAAGTAACGACCGATAAGCTCAAATTGCCGAGAGCCCTAAAATTTAATTTTTCAGTTAAACTCTGCATAGTATAATTGTTGACATAATAATATAATTTTGTATTCACGGACACATAATAACGATAGGAACAGCTCTTTCTCGAAGTGGAAAATACTTACTCTATTTCTTTAGGTGGCAAATGATCTAATTCAGCATAATTGACACTGAATTTAAAATCATCAGAATATTTATTGAATGTAATTATTTTCTTCTGTGGATAAGCATTCATTTTCCCGAACAGCGTTCTTTTAACCTGCAGGAAGAAGGTTTGCTAGTAGGCAAGTTTGTAAAATTTTTCAAAAAGCTTTAGCTTCTTCAATTAAAAAGTTTTCAAGAGAGAGAAAAATGGAAATCATTAAAATTCATTCAACTGAATCATGAAATTCCATTAGTATACTGTCCAGTTGAAAGTGATATTCATAATTTAAAGGATAATTAATTTGAATTCTTTACTGCAACAAAGGTACACAAGATTTTTTACCTGCTTTGTCTTGCCGTCAACTATCCTATCGAAAACGACCTGGATGGGAAACAGAACGGCATCCTTAGTAATAAATTTCTTTACTTTGAAACCCTGACTAAGATCAGCCGCTTTATAAACGGCGCCCATGGCTGCAGCCTCGTCGGTATTTATATTTTTCGATAATTCCATTTTAACGAATTCAGTCAACTTATCCTGAATCTTTGGCATACGAGTACCAGCACCAACCAAAACAACTTGTGATATTATGTCCATTGTCAAAGCTACAGCAAATAAGAATATTTCATTGAGGCATCAGAACCTTAAATATTTAATAACCAAGGAGCAATTATCACACATTTTTACTTACCAGAAGTATCTAATGCCATTTTAATAGGATTAGCCACACGCTCAAATAAATCGGCACACAATTCTTCCAGCTTATCTCTGGTAACTTGTAACTTGAAATCTTGCTCATCAAGAAGTCCCTCAATTTGGGCAAAATGGTCTGCATTAGCGCTGAGAACATTTTTAACTCTACCTGCTTCTTTGAAGAGCTTAGCCATCGCTCTGGGATTTTTAAAGACCGAGTTTGGAGTCTTTTTCAAGGCGTCAAATTCTTTGGCCAGATAGTTTTGCAGTCTAATTTGCATTTCCAATCCACCCAAAGTTCGATCATAACCAACGCCTAAAATGCTAACCTGAGGATTCGTTTCCACATAACCCTTTTCTTTTGTTTTAACATTTTGATATCCTACGATAGTAGTCGTAGTACTGCTGGCACCCATGTCGAAGAACATAATATAATGCGCTGAATCATTTATTTCTTTTCGCCGAAAAATCCCATAATTCAAGGCAACTGCTGTATAATCGTTAATCAGCTGTAAAACTTTAAGGCCTGCAAGGTCGGCTGCTTGTAACAGAGCTCTTCTTTCAGCCTGATTGAAAAAACCAGGCACAGTGATAACAGCCTCATTAATCACTTGTCCTGCAGAGTTTTCAGCAAATTCCTTTCCCTTATGTAAAATTTGTGCAATTAGTTCCTCTGGAGTATAGGTGGTATTTTTATCAAGTCTAAAGGCTATTGTATTCCTTTCTTCATCAGCAATGATATTGTAATATGGGAATCTTTCTTTATACAATTGAACAATTGGGTTGTCAATTGGTTTTCCCAAAAGATCTAGTAGATAGGAAAAACTGTTTTGAGGGAATCTAACTCCAACCACCTGAGCATCCTCTCCAAAGGTACGTTCTCCATCTCTAAATGCTATGGTAACTGGTGTTTTTCTTTTGGATTCTTTATTCAAGGCAATTTCCATAGGAACTCCAGGCTATAGATAAAGGTAAAGAGAGTGAATTATAAAACATATTGTACCAAATAGAAAGCTCTAAGTTACGTAGTACAACATATGGCAATAATTGGCAGTTGCTGAGCAAAAATCCTTATCCTATGACGAAACTAGTACTATATAAGATTAATACTTACAGACACAATAGCAACTTTCATCCATTCACTGCCAATATCAATACTCATGACAGCGACCCCATAACTACCACTAATAAAAAATGTGGCAGCAAATAAAGTTAATAGTATAGTCAACATACGTTTGTAATACATTTTTCTCTGAAAGTAATAAGAAACGTTGAGAAACGATATAGTTCTGGAACATTCTTCAACACGAGGACACTGTCATGCTGTCAAAATTGGTTATAATAACCGGCAACTAGATTGTTATAAAAATAATTCTTTTATAGAAATGTATACTTACTACAGCTTTGTGCTTTTGATAGGACACGAATTCACGAGGTTTTCTTGTTCTTACAACATCAGGTCTACACGTTTCCTAAAATTCTTCAAGATTGAAAACAGAAATCGTCTGTCCAGAGTGTCGTCGCTTGCACAGGCCATGTGTTTGTGTGGCGAAATACAATTGGAGAACGTACTACAAGGGGCGTATTTTCATTCGTTGACATCAGCCAATCGTAACTGCCTAGCGGTACACTCTTTTTACCCCAGGGAACTTCAAACAAACATATCTATGTCAATGCAATATGCAGATATGAATGGGAATAACAATAAAAACAATTTTCATAGCAGGTAATTGTTTAGGAAACAAATATTATTTCATATGTAATTTTCAATTTTATTTATTGTATGAACTTTTAAAGTGGTACTACAATATAATAGTAAACAAAGGGTTGTAAGTTATCGCATAGCTTATTTATACAAAATGTATCAGTTGATTAATATACATATAAAGCAACTGTTTTTATTATTTAGGTATATTCCAATTATTGCTTATTATTTTAAATTTTTACAGTAAAAGTAATTTTTACAATAATAGGTGATGTTTAATATTAATGATATCATAATGAGCAGCAATATTGTAACGGACTACATCTGCTTATGCTCATAAAAAATAAGTGGGCAATAAGTTTTAAAAACTTTTGTTGAATAATACAATAATTATACACCCATCAAGTACATATAAATTAGCTCCATTGATCTTCAGACCGTCCAAATTTATATGTTAAGGAGCCCAAAAAAATAAATATATTTTGCAGAAATAGACCAACTCCTGGCCAATGGTGGGGAACATCTGGAAATAAAGACAGGATTTAATCAATTGTGTACAGCTAAAGAGTGAGTTGTAATAATAAGTAAAGTACAAACCGGCTGTAACAAAGTCAGCAAACAAAATCCAGCATGCTGCAATAACTGAAGCAAATCCTATTACAAATCCTACAAAGAGCCAGGCTCTGGCACCTCTAGCTCCCAGACATCCTCCATTATATGCATCGCCTCTTATTTGGGCATTAGTCACTGAATTTATCCTATAACATATTAATGGCAAACTGTGATAAGTATACATAGAAATATATTCTCCATTATGTAAATATATATATTAATCAATTATCAATTATGAATATACATAATATCAATATCAAATATACCTTACCACTATCATACTTACATGAAAAGAGATATTGTACCAAATACTCCACATACATGATATGCATTTGACATTTCACTAGGATATTTTGCATGGGCATCGATAATAAACCACCATCCCATAAAGAACTAAAAAATATCATGGAAAAACTAAAATAATGCTGCAATTACATAAATTCTATGAACTAACATAAGTCGAATTGTAATAAACTTTGTACGTATTTTGGTATCTACAGTGTAACCTTAAAATAATACAATTAAGATTATAAACATTATAGGGCATAATTTGATTTTTCACCTACAACGTTAAGACAATAAGAAACATTAAATATTGTAACAATATAATCCTGTGAATAACAATAATGACGATTCATAAATGAATTTGTATTTATACATATTAAACTTTTAAAAAATTAAATAAATGTACTTACTAGAGTTCCAGCAAGCATGGATGCATAAGCATTACGCTTCTCGCCACCCTCGAACCACACACAGGGTGGAATCTGTATATTCTCAAAGCAAGAAGTCATTTTACAGTGATTTGTTTGACGTCTGTACCATCCAGTTCTATCTCAAGTAAGGCACCTGAAGTTGCCGTGCTCGAGAGCGAGTTCCCCCCCCCTCCCCCTCATCGAACACAAATTTAGTGATATCAGCCAGTGATGAAATATTTTGCCAGTTTCGATTGGTTTCGACTTGTATCATAAAAGTAGACAATAGGTCTGTTCTCATTCTCTACGCTTTTTGCAGTTTTCAAAAAGTGCAGAAAGTGTAGGTAACGAGAACGGACATAATAACTCAAAAATCGAGGACTCATACTTCTGTATGGCAAGTAATAAGATTACTAATAAGTTTCATCTAAAGTAATCAATTCATTATTTGTATGTAAAAGACTTCTATCTATGATAATCAATAACGATAACCGATCGACGGTTCTTTTTCTTCTTTTTTAGATAATCAAATTTCGTTTCATTGTACTGTAGCATATAAGGAGTTCAACTACTGTGTCCCCAAGTAATTTTATATCCCAAAGTACAAGAGATTTAACTCCAGAGTATTCTACAAGTTAGTGTGACGGATTTAATCTTCTTTCGTGATTTGGGGATACTCATACTAACTCGCGGAATACTCTTACTCGATTATTGTTGTTGATTATAATAATTAAGTCTTTTATATACAAATAATGCATTGATTAGTTAGATGAAACTTATTAATAATCTTATTACTTGCCATACAGAACTATGAGTCATTCGATAGATGCGATTGTTTTTGGTAACGTAACCCTCGATTTTTGAGTTAATGTTAACTTTTGTAACACAAGTCGAAACTGTCAAAATATTTTATCGTCGACTGATATCACTATATTTTAGCGCAAAAACAAGGGAGGGGGATCTCACTCTCGAACGCAGCCACGTCAAGATGAACGAGACCAAACCGAGATGAACTAATCACTGAACTATAGGCTACCTGGAATGAGTACTGAGCGTATTGGGAACTGGGCCGCCTTGTTCGGAAGAGGTATTTGACAAATGGGGATTCCTGTTCCACATTTGCATGGTCAGTTTGAAAAAGTTTTTCATTCCAGTTTTTTTTTACTATAGAATAATAAAATTCAAAAAATATAGAGATCCCTGTTCTACAACTATCTCTTTCTGCCCGGGCCTTCTGCATCTTTACATATGGCCGGTAGCTATAATTCCTTCCTTTCTTTCCTTATGGCTGACTCCTCCAATGAGGAGATGTGCCAGTAACTAGTCCTAGGTAGCTATAATTCGTGGAACTAACCCATTGACATATAGCATGGACTACGCACAAGCATAAAGAAAACATCGGCGGCTGAAAGAAAGGAGATAGGGACTGGTGGCGGCCAAGCCCTATCTCTTTCGGGTAAACCAGAGATGAGTAGGTTATAGGTATATATAGGGTACTCATCTCTGGTAAGACCGTGGTCCATCCTATATGACAATGAACTAACCCAACTAACCTAAGGAAAAAATTACAGTTCTGAACCACTCTGATTTGGTGCTAAGAATCAACACTCTTAGATGTCGCAACAATCAGAAATGATGGCGATAGTAGGTACTTCCGTCACATTGCTTAACCGGTAAATTCATATTGTACTGAAGCAGATAAGTTTTAAGATGGTGAAGCAGGAAGAAACATGTGCGTCAATTGACAATAGTGAAAGCGAAAAGACAAACTTGGGAAATGATAAGACTGATACTGAAAATGATTCAGAATTCGAAGAGGCGAAAAGTAATAATAACGTAATGTTGACGGAGCTGCAGAAGAAGAAGAAACGGGGAATAATATATTTGTCAACCATACCAAAATACATGAATGTTACAAAAATTCGTGAAACATTCTCTGTTTATGGAAAATTAGGCAGAGTATACTTGCAACTCGCTGAAACGGGTTAGTCTCTTTAATTGCAGATTTATTCCACACATAATTTGTCATATGTAGTCGCAAAATATGTTTAAAATAATATCGTATAACATTCATGGTTCGATTGTAGAATTGTTGTCTAAAACGTTTTTTAGAAATTGATGACACAAAGAAGAAAAAGAAGAGGAAAGTACCTGCTAAACACTTTACTGAAGGTTGGGTCGAGTTCGAAAGCAAAAAAGTAGCAAAGCATGTAGCTGCTACATTAAATAATACACAGATTGCTACAAGAAAGAAAAGTAAATTCTTTGATACAATGTGGAATATAAAATATCTTCCAAGGTATTGTAGATTATCACATAAAACTGAAGAATATTTATGCATTACAATATTGTGATAATATATTTATCTTTGCAGGTTTAAATGGACTCATTTAAGTGAACGTTTAGCGTATGAACGTGCTGTACATAAGCAAAGATTACGCGCGGAAATTGCACAGGCTAAACGAGAAGTCAACTTTTTCTCATACAATGTTGATAGAAGTAAAAAGTTACGCAAAAAGCAAAATCAAGGAGAATCTACAAGTTTCGTTATACCTGACATTAAGCAGCGGGAAACAGACATGGAGATTCGAAGTAGAAAGAATGAAAACAAAAATGACGATAGGACACAATTTCTCAAATCATTATTTGGGAAATGATAAAGCATATTGTATTCTGTATATGTATATTCCTACTCCTTTTCGCAAATATATCAATACATGTCTTATAAAAATTATCAGCATTATCAATACGCGTATTAAATTCAGTTAATGTATTATTAGCTCATGTTGGTATTTTATATAAATCCAAAGTTATGAAATTTCACATTAAATAACAAATTTGATAAAGTTGAAATACGGAAATCAAAACCATCAATCGGTATATTATCATATCAAAGCAGCTTGATATGACATGACAGTAATATTGATTGCTATTTTCTTATTTAAATTCCTATGGCATTGGCTGATCTGTAATAGTAAATTTGGAATTGGGCTACTTATTTTTTTTCCGACAAATTTCGAATTGTCTTACATTCCATTGATCTCAAGAAGTTAACCAATAGGAATGTTGCTTATCTGAATACAAGTTCTGCCGCAAGTATTCTCTAAAACATAACCTATTATGTTTGTGAGTAATGATATTATAATATGAAGGTAAATTAATGTAAGAACTGTGTGTCAGATTGTCTAGATTAACCAAACGAATAAATGCAATAATTGACATTATTTTTAAAGTCGCATTTAAATCGAATTTATCTTCTTTATTAATAGTTTTATTCATATTACATGTACTAACAAATAGATTTCAATGAGTGAAACTTTTAATCAAAATGTATTAATTATTTAATTATTTAATTATTCGTTTATTGTTTTACAGATGGTTTCGACAAAGACGATATTATCATATTTAGGAAGAGGAATACTGATTGGAGGTATAACATATCAGGCTTTCCAAGCTTTTGAACAATTTCTCTTCCCAAGATCAGGAATGTATCAACTAGCACTACATCTAGTAACTAGGCATCCTGAAGCGATCAAGTACTTAGGAGAACCTATAATTGACGAATACATCGATTTGAATCTTAGTAGGAGTAAGCAGTCTAACAACAGTTGCTATTTCTCAGTTCCTTTAAAGGGATCGAACGCAGCTGGAACAATGCGCTATCACCTGAATATTACAGATACTGAAAGTAAGGAGTATTACATATCAGAAATAGACCTTTTCATTAATAATGAAGAGAAGACAAAGATATCCATTTTAAATAAATCAACTCCCATCAATATGCAGTAATGTATTTGTTTTGATAACAAGTTCATATGTTTCATAGTATGATTCTTTAACAGTAATAAAGATCGTCTTTATATCTGTAACTATTCAGGATCTTATTAATGAACTACAATTGGAAGACTTAGAATCTTAAGATGAATATTTATCTAAACTATCTACCATTAAAAATAAGTTATTAGTAATATAATTGCGAATGAATCATACATATTCATGTACATTATTTATAACGTTCTAATGTTTCGTCCTGTATACAGATAACCGCATCTCTTAAACATTAACCAGTCTCATCGAGTCTGCAGACCCGTTCTCATTTAACCTTTTCTTTTGGAAATTGAATAAGCCTGCTACCAAGACTAAGAGATAATTAAGTTTGCGATACGTGCCGGCCATACGCAAGATAAATATTTTTCTGTGTAGTAATAGCCGCATTTCTACTACCAGTGCCATACGGCAATATCTACGATTTGCGAAAAATACAAACATTAAGGATAGGGCAGCTTTTGATATGCGAAAGTAAGTAGACATAAAAATAAAGTTGTGGTTCAATTCTTGAAACAAGATAAAAATTCTATTTAGTAGCGGAAAAATAATTGAAAATAAAATTAAAAGAAGAAAAACCTGTGAAAGTATAACACTCATTTGTTCTCAGTCCTTCGTTATATTTGATCAAAAATCTTTATACTTATCTAGAAAATTATCAGTTCGAAAATTCTCCCCTGCACGTGGACTATTGAATTGCCCAACTAATTAAAAATGAAAGAATGACAGCTTTGTGGAATTTACTCTACCCTTATACTCTTCCTTATGTTCCATATACTGAATTCCGTCTCATTTCATCTGTCCAATTGAAAAGGTAAAAGCACAATTTTCCTCTAAATTGGAGCTTTTCTGATAATGATGTAAGAGAGCATGCGGCTGATATTTTTTCGTTGGTTCCTATGAAAGTATATCTATGTCTTATACCGGGATTCGAAGTTTGGTAGAGTAAGAAAAAAAAAGAAAGAAAAAAGCTCGAGGGTCTTCTCTTTATTTTCTCACGGAAACCGCAAAGGAAGAAGAGAACTTCTGTTCATTATGTATGCTGTACAGGAAGCCTTAGACACTATAGTATTTTGTATCTCACTTGTATCAGTAGCAGCTACAATCTTACATTTTCTTATTATTATCAGGAACTTGGACCATTACTTTTCTCAATATCATTTCATTTTTCTGTATTTAATCTATGAACTTTTCAACTTTTATCATATTAAGACTTTCTGGAATTTACTATATACATAGATTATACTACTGTGGTAGAATTCGATAGCTGTGCGTCGAAGCCAGAGAAGTTCTGCATGAATAATATCTTTAAAGTAGATCTAAATGTGAGAGACCCTAATCAGGATTAACGTTCCGAATATTCAAGAGTAACCCTTATCACTTTCATCCTGATAACAATAATTGCAGCGACAAGGTAAGCCACGAATTTTAAGCTGAATATGACGCCATATTTTATTAGTTAATTATTGCTTCAGAAAGTTTATTTAGTATTTGAAAAAATTGCTCACATACATGCGCACAAAGTTTCCATTTTGGCAAGGTTAATTGAACGTTAATTAATTCTGGCTAAACTCGATTAGGGGATGATAGGGAGTTTTTAAGCATCGAACAAATGATGAAACTTCCCCAAAACAAATACCATATCCTTTTCAATTAATAGAAAATTTCATTTTCTCCCTTCTTATTGGAGGATGGTAATCGAATTTACAAAAATTGTTGGTATTTCCTTAACTGAACTCTGGATAAGGGTTTAAATGGAAAGATCAGTCCCAGCTGGTATGCCTTCAGCAAAAAGCTTTTGATATCCATTACGATTTTTGGCTTATGGTTACTTATGTAGGAGGGGAAGGGGAGCATAAGTCCTATACGTAACAGTCGTAAATCTTGTATACAATCCACTCAACTACGACATACGATTTCCACTAAAGTCCTGATTCAAATGATTTGCAAAATTAAAGGAGTTGTTGGTTCGATAAAAGTATGCAGGCATTGGAGGAATTTATAATTTTCTGACTAATCTCCCAGAGAACCAGAACAGAACAGTCTCCGATACCATAAATATCACCACTTGTATTAAACTTTACATTTACTTTACTTCTGGTTCTCTCTCGCGAAGTTAAACCCTTTGTCGACACGATTATTACTCTCTATGTGTTACATATTTCTATAATAATATTGCTTCGTATATTCAATGAAAAAATAATTTAGTACCACAAAATGCATTAAAGTGAAATTTATCAATCAGTTGAATATATTCAATTTCTTGTTTAATAAGAAATAAGGATGACGCGCCAACGAAACTGCGTTCCTCGCAAGTCTTTGAAAATTCAAATAGGAACTTACCATGGCGAGCGATAAATTACTCACGTTCTACGTATAACCGCAATTAAACGAAGCCGAGTGTACGGATGATCAAACGGGGGTAAAACGGTAGGTATAAGCATAAAACGTTAGAGCCAGATGGAAGATGAACAATCATTAAATATAAATTCATAAATTATAGGTATTTCGTTTAATGATCAAATAAGCTTTAAAACATATCTTAAGAGCCAATAAAAAGCTCCTGTGAGAACGCTTACCTTAAAAATAAAAATAAAAAAGATATGACTTTTACGAATTATCATATTTATTACTTCATATATATACAGGGTGTCCCAAAATTACCTGACCAACGGGGTATGGCAGTGTTCGGGAGGCACCACTGATCACGAAAATGACCTTCCTTTTGTCCGGAAGGTCATAGTTTTTAAATGGGAGCAAGTCAAAGTTCACCAATCAGAGCGAGGCGTCAAGAGAAACGTAGGCACCTACGAACTCTGAGTTTTCTTCCCTCGCTTTTTTTTCTCAGTGGCTTCGGGCAGGATGACGTCAGCCGAAGGCATGCCTATTGGAAGCAAGAAACAAGAAACAAAAGCGAGGGAAGAAAACTCAGAGTTCGTCGGTGCCTACGTTTCTCGTGACGCCTCGCTATGATTGGTCAACTTTGACCTGCTCCCATTTAAAAACTATGACCTTCCGGACAAAAGGAAGGTCATTTTCGTGATCAGTGGTGCCTCCCGAACACTGCCATACCCCGTTGGTCAGGTAATTTTGGGACACCCTGTATATATATGAAGTAATAAATATGATAATTCGTAAAAGTCATATCTTTTTTATTTTTATTTTTAAGGTAAGCGTTCTCACAGGAGCTTTTTATTGGCTCTTAAGATATGTTTCACATTTATCCTCATTTTAGTGTCATTAAACTGGTCCCAGTTCACGCCAATAGTAATAACCACGAATATGGTTTACGATCGTTATATTAATCTATTAAGTAAGGTAAAATACATAAGCAAGTGGCAAGTAACAGTTGATGTTCACGAATTACGTCACTTCCGTATACCTTAACGAAAAAAAGCCCACGAAAAGTTCAGGTTATTAGCGCCATCCTTTGAATTCATTGAGCATTCACTAGTCGCTTTTATACGCGCCACCTGGTATTCCAAAATGAATTAGATTTTTCATATTTACTTATTTCTTTATTACCAACAGCTCTCATTATTCGCCGCAGTAGGGGAGAAACTGATACAAATATAATTGCAATTACTCAAAATATTATTGGGAAATCTATAGGTATTAGATTGGCGTTGCAATTATATTTAACTGGGGAATATCTAGGTTTTTTTTTTTTAATAGTACAAAATCCAGGTTACATATTCACGTAGGTAGGACCACCAGTCGTCGTGTCGTCATCGCGACATTTTTACCCCCTCGGGCTCAGGTCGTGAAATACGATACGAGCACGAGGATATCGGATAAAAAGGTTGGGCTAAAAATAAAATCCTATAAAAATAAATGAGGTCTCCAAGGGTGGATGGTATAGGATAGGTTATGGCGTTGTTTATCCCTATTCGACGAAAAATGATAATTCCATGGACGTTGCGGCTCGTTAGGTAACTCACGAGAGTAGAAATCGAGTGAAGACGCCTAAGTAGGCTCTGAGATCAACTAGGAGCACTTGAGGAGAGACTCGCATCATGTGAATTAGCCCTAAGGAAAAATAGTCCCCAGTGACTATACATAGGTATACAAACCATTTGAATATTTTATGTATATGTAATTATATTACGAGAGAAAATCAATAAATTATTTCTTACTGATTTTCCAATATTTGTCGTTCTGGCTTGACTCATTGAATGTTTTTCTATTGATAATGATATCGTCGGATAGAAACTTCCATTTAAATCGCCAGAAAAAAGTCTGTGCGCGTACGTCGTATCGTCTCGTTTCAAATCTATTCGCTTCATATATTCCTTGAGTCGCGACGTTAGATATTTCACAACCAAAATACTCCAAGGATGCTGGGATTTAGTGAGAGATAAATATCTCAGGATGTAGCGATGCGTAGCAGGCGATGAGTAATCCGAGATTACGATTGTCGTATTTCAAGTCGTCGTCTTATGTAAACCTGGCAATAGAGGAAGAAAAATACTTTATCACAACATTTGACAATTCAATAAATGAGACGTAAAATATCACTGTGTTTTGAAATTGTATGCCTCTAATTCTTTCTGTTCAATCGATATCGAATGATAACGCATGGACCGAATTGTGGTGGTTAAGTTAAAAACAAATTTTACTCTCACGACTAAAAACTGATTTTTCTACTTTTTGTAATTATTGTCCCGACAAATTCATCTGATTTTCCTTTTTTACAGTGTGAGATTACTTAAAGGATTTCATTCTAACGAGGCAATGACAAACGTCTCGAAATCGGTCAGCGGAATAGCTAAAAATTCTGATAACAAAAGTAAAGAGAAAAAATAAAAATTCAATTATACAAGGTAGAACGAGCAATCGCAGTCTCATTAATTTTCGAAAATGAACCTCTCGAGTGAGAATGGTTGTAAGATGAGAGTGAGAAGGATAGAGGCAGTGTACCAAATGAAATTAGTAGAGTGAATTTGGATTGGTAACTGGTGATCACTGGGACATAATGATCTTTCATAGCCTGTGTGACAAGCAACAATATTTAGATGTAAATCTTACTATCCACATATACTGAATCGTCAAAGTCACTAATTTAACAACATTTTTGAATCCTTAAGAAATGTTTAGTCCGCTACTATGAAGTTGACAAAATCAAAATCAAATTAGCCATATACACCACAGCCATAGACAGAAATTCTCTGATATAAGTGTATTCGATATAATGTATAGGGTGTCCCAAATTTCATGAACCTCCGGGGTATAGCCGTGTTTGAGAACATTAAAGAGCATGAAAATGACCTCGTTCTTGTCTGGAAGTTTTTACTTTTTGAATGGGAGCAGGTCAAAGTTGACCAATCAGAACGAGACACCAACAGAAATTGTAGGCAACTATAAACTCTGAGTTTTCGTCCCTTGCTTTGTTCTTCTAGACGGCATCGACGAAGCTGCATACGCTGGGTGCGTTGGAAATGGACTTACAGTACTGTCAAAGTAATGACATCTCTCTTAGATGCGTATGGACGAATAAGGACACAGCGTTGGTTACAGTACTGGCAGTACTGTCAATACATTTCGGAACGCACCCTCTATAAACAGATCGCACAAATGTCAATTGTTAGACGGTCCAAAACGTTCTAAAACGTATTGGAATGCTATTTTAATTATAGAAAAATAGATTGCTACAGATCAAGAGAGAAAACGAGAGAGAGGGACACTACCAAACAAAACAAAAAAAAGTAAATGTATGAAAATTGAAACTGGACGAGGTACGAAGTATAGAAGTGTCTGTTTATTATTATCTTTATTAAAATGCTTAAACGCGAAAAATCGACTGAGAGAGAGCAGTAGGTACATGTCAAGAATTCCCACCCCAAATTTCAGCCCTTTCCGGCTACCGGTGGTAAAATCACAGTAGTATCGTCGATGGTAGATGTTGAAAAAAATATGTAAAATTGAAAGAATGATTTGAGAGAGAAATATAAATATTAGGTTCAGCATGAAGTTTATTATTTTTTTAAATTGCCGCATTTCAGAAGGATGAAAATTACCATACCTTTTCAAAATTCACTTTTTTACATATTTTAATGTGAATGTTCAAGTGGGACATAAAAAACATTATTGGAACGAAATAAAGGGCTTCGTATATCTGCTTTTCTTTCTCAATCGATTTTCAGCGTTTAAGGATTTTAATAAAGAAAATTAATAATAAAAAGATACACGTATGCTTCGTATCTCGTCTCATTTCAATTTTAATATATTAATATATTTTTTTACTTGGTAACTTCTCTCTCTCTCTCTCTCTCTCTCTCTCTCTCTCTCTCTCTCTCTCTCTCTCAATCAGTAACAATCTATTTCTCTAAAATTAAAATAACATACCAATACGTTTTAGGCACCGTGTATGGGTTTCAGTTCGAGTGAACGCGTCGCTCAAAATAATTACGAATCGAGATCTCCGCGTGTATCCGGAGCTTCCCAGCCCTAATGATGCAGACTGCAACGTTTAAACCGTTGGCATACACTGAAAGTGGACGCAGCATCGATCCGGAAACCATGAATTTCAATAATAATTCTGGCCGCGAAAACCTCCAAACTAATATATGTATATATATATATATATACATACATATATAAACATGTGAAAAGGCAGTTTCAAGGAAAGTAACCCTGGGACATGTGGTATTGAAATTTTAACTTAATCTAATCTGACGAACTATTTTTTAGCCATCACACCTGGAAATATCCAGGATCAAAAATTTTTTGAAAAATTCGGTGTGAGTGCCGCCAAACGGTCCTGGAAGCATACGACAGACAAAAGTTTTCCGGGACCGTCCTGGAACATATCAAAAGTCCTGAAAATTGCCAATACGCAAGAAAAAAAGTCCTGGAAATTACCTTTTAACATAAATATATCATGTTAGATTAATATATAATATATTTACTATCTATACCAGAAGTCCCCAGTATCTTTTTATTCTTTGTCTCGAGTATAGCTTTATTTTCCCCAGAGGTCACGTGTCAATCCATATAGTCAAGAGTATTAATATACATAAAGAATTCTGCGTCCCTTTCTATAACAGTCCCGATTTCACAGGATAACGGCAGATCTGATTGGGTAGGTTTTAAAGGGATAAAAAATTATTGGAAAATCATGAAAATCTGTTAACGTAACTCTAACGTTAATCAGTTTCACCGCGACTCCTAAGTCTGCGCTTTTTGCGAAATACACGTAAAATATCCTAGGTGGAGAAATTCAATAAAGGCGATATTGCGTCTCCGTGTTATATGGACTTTTCGCGTATCTATCACTTCTGTATTTTTCTCCACTCTTTCATTTTTCCCGTACTATATGACCCGCCGCCTATCGATGCCTTCGCCATACCCTTTTCTACTTTCTTCTTCTTCTTCTTCTTCTTTTTATCGAGAAATTGACGATGAATCCATTTTATTTTCGTCTCGACGATAAGAGAGAGCTTGTTAGCGAAATACCCGCCACTCATATCTCAACGAAGATCTTAAGTTGGTTACACCCTTTATTGTTAGTGATTGTCAATGAAAAATCCAGCTGATAAGGATGTTGTTATAAACGTGGGATAAAAAGACGGGGTGAGTAGTAAAGAAATATATAATATTATACCATACATGGAGAATATATTAAATTTTTTTATTGACTATCATATTGATTTGATATTATGGTCAATATTATTATATGAATATTCTGATAGATTTTTAT
Organism: Cephus cinctus; assembly: GCF_000341935.2. NCBI lineage: Eukaryota > Metazoa > Arthropoda > Insecta > Hymenoptera > Cephidae > Cephus > Cephus cinctus. The sequence continues at coordinate 285,880 of NW_014333427.1, forward strand.
ATCGATTTGAGATTTGCTTCTAGGGTATGTCAATGAGCTCGGTTGACAGGGTCTCTTTTAGGGGTATCTAACGTCCCCTTTTTTATTGCGTCACTCCTTTTGATGCCTACAGTGAACACGTTTTCGAGGAGTTTACGTCATTCAAGGACACTCTCGAGCGAAAGGGCAGGAGAACGCTAATTCGTGCGCTGAGCACGCCTAATTTATTTCATTAAATGGAATTGGCGAGAGGGGATGATTAGGGGTGAAAGGTCGGTAACGCCTTTCGTTTTACTTCCAAATCAAATATCGGCTTCAATTCGTACAGTATCGATTGGGCGGACTGCAACTTTATGAGACTGTGGATTATTTGAATAGCATTTTTGTATCTTATTGTACCTGGTCTTATGTTAGACATATGATAGGGGATGGAAAGAAATTACTATTTTTTTACATTATCTTTGCGTATCGGACTGGTGACAGTTTTTCAGGCATTCATCATTCCTTACCATGGAGACTCTAGACGTTTTATGGAGACTGATGGAATTCGACAAGCCACCGAATGACGTAGATTAAATAGAAACAGGGGTGAAGGGTTTTTGCATGTAAATTGGAGGACGCAAAGAATATAAGGAAAAACGAATGAACCCTGCGAGAACTATCGTTTTGATAAAATTGAATTTCCTTTCTTACCATGCATCACGTTTCGTTTTACAATAGAATTGTCAAACTTTAAAATTCCTGTCAATTCGTATTCGCAAATGTAACGAAGTGCGAGCGAGAAGATCGTTTTTAAAAAATAATAAATTAATGTACTTTTTTTATTGTTTATCGATGCTCGTATAACATTCGACGAACTTGCCTTGCGAAATAAAGAAGGGGTATTCAATGAGGTATAAGAACTGAGCTTAAAATTGTTTCTCTTTGAAAATTAGAAAGATGGCCATCACGAAATTTACGTGTTCCGGACACATAGAACATTTTCGTTGTCAAAAGTTTTTGTTGTCCCTGATGCAATGAAGGTCGAAAATAATTAGGTCGAATGTTTTCTGTTATCAGACTTTTATTATCGGATTATTAGGCATTGCCGAAGTGGTCGCAAAGAATCGCATAGAAAATTCACGAGAGAGAGGAAAGTAAAAAGAAAATCGAATCTTCAGGAGCTATTATTAGCAATTTTAAATTAATGCGTAAAAGCATCATAAACAAAAATTATTTTCCAATTTTATTACATCAAGAATATACATGTTGTGTATACATATACATATATACACTTTTTTGTTCAACAAAAAGGCCTAATTTTTTCTTTTACTTCCGGTCTTTATGTAGAGATTCGCATTGGACATAGTAGCCTTTGTGGTTGGTGCAACGATCTGAAAAGGAATATAGAAAATATGGCTGCGGCGTTTTACTTAATGCAATAGAAAAAAAAAAATGGAGAATTCACATGTAGCGAACATTAATTTATTGTCGTTGCGACTACTTTGTTTCATATATCGAAATGTGGCGTTGTATTTTGCACAAGCGGGACCTTGTGGTACGACGATGTCTGCAATGGTAACGAACCTTCTGTGAGGGTAGCTTTTAGCTAGCTTTTAGGTTCCCAAGGGTAAAATGAAGTTACTGAAAGTTTTAGTTGTTCGTCAGTTATGTCAGCTGAAGTAAAATGTAATCAATATCGCGACACGCCTTTGAAAGTTTCTTACGAATTCTATTATTACTGTTAAAGTTACAAAATTCATTTCTACAGACCAGATTCGTTCGCGTTGCTATTTATGAGATTGAGTATTTTCAAATGTCACAATTAATTCAAAGCAATTATCAGGATTTTGCACCTACGTTATTGTACTATATGGTACGATAAGTTAAATAGCACGTTTATGAAATACGTGAGTAGAAACTTAGCATGAATGCACTATATGTATAAGTTACAGCAGCAAGGCAATACTAGTTAAGAGGGGCCAGCCTTATGGGACTTTGTGTCTGACGACTAGTGGGCTCAGTGGACACGGGAGAAACTCTGAACAAGTATACAACTTCTGAAGGGGCTTAAAATGCCATACATTACATTTAAGACGTAGAATACATGGAAGTTGATCCTATTTACCAATATCTGTTCGGTGGCTGAAGCTAAGTTTTCGACAGAATTATCTACTGGAGATACGTTATGTAAAAAAGAGAAATATATACATTTAAAAATGCAAATACAAAAATTCTAGAACACGACACATTGTTATTTCGCCATTTCACGCAGGAACTATTGTCAGGTTGAGACGGGTAACAGAAAAGAAAGTAAACAGCTCTTGTAAATACAGTTAATTTTTTGAAAGCATTGATTTCCACGTTTGACCGAATTAAAATTTTCATTAATTAGCCTCGCCTAAATAGTACATAACAAGAATGCTTCTGTCGCTCGTTGTAAATGGCACGAACATATAGATACACAGCCCACGAACAGTGCATAGGATTATACATATAAAGAGACGTAATACATAAGATACGTAAACAGACGCAGAAGTACAAGTCTCATTCGCCATTAAAGTCAGTTTTGTAAAATTCAGGGTCATAGATAAAGTAGGTCACTGTCCCTTTCAGCTTAGTTCATTCGTCGATGGGGTTTTTCGGTGATTTAGTAAGAATTTCTATGAAAGAAAGACACTGGCTGGAGAAACAAAGAACGATTCGAGTAAAAGAGATCTATGGCTACGCAAAGTTCACAAAAATGGTCGTTCGGTTGATTGTGGTAAAACAGTCGGAATTTACGAGGCGAACATGGAAAGGGAATATGATGGTTGCGCCAATGCGCGACAGTGTCGGACGTGTTTTTACTACCATTGATTGTTACAGCTATTTGTTATTGCACGCTCGTAGAAGGCAGACGACCTCTTACAGAGGATCGCGGCCATCTTTTTTTTTCGTTCTATTTTCAAACTTTTAACCTTAACTTCAATCACGTATATAGTATATATATTGTATATCTTGGTATACAAAAGCAATGTCAAAGATACCTTGGAGCTCCCAAACTGCATACTGCGCAGAGACATCTTAAGTACGTACTATACATATATACTATGAAGAGGAATTCTAGTTATACGCGTTCCTTATCTAGACTCATTTCGTATAACCATCTACGTTCTACATTTTCTATGGGATTCATCTGAAATCCTTTGATACATTTGAACATGATTCTAGACTACCAAATTTTCTCTGAAATCCCTCAGGACACCGTTTAACCTTAAATTGTACTACTGCTACTAGTATAGGCTTTGTATCCCGCCTATTTCGTGACTCGACTTCAGTTCAATTTATCGTTTCAGTTAAGCAGGAGTCTAGTAGATAACTATAGAATAGTTGAGCAATAGTTATACGCCAGTAAACCCTTATACGTTTGTTCCTGACAGGATATAGGATTAGCGTTAACTACAGGCAATAAAGCAAAGTGATTCCCTGCGAGTTTCAAGTCTTCCGGATCCAATGAAGAAATACGTATAAGAGAAAGTGTGTGTATAACCTCAAAATGGATAGTGAAGCTTTTGTGAAAATCTGCAGAAATGTTAGCTGACAAGGAAAATGGTAAGGTTAAATATTTGTATATAATTTTAAGGGATTTAAAAAATATTTGTCTCACCATTTTTTTCTGGCTGCTAAACTCCTGGTGCGACTTGTTATGAACTGTATACCAACGTTACGATTCTACGTGTCAGGGTTGCAACCTCTAAGGGCTGTGAAGATACAAGAACACAATATATTTCGCTAGACTGTGGGGTGGCTTATACGTAGGATCCCTATGCGAAGGTCTAACGCGGGGGTTAGCCCGCGTGAGTCCCCGGGACGTTTCTCCTGGCGCTCGGAATCAGCGCTCGGCGAAAACGACGGGCTGCCTTCAGTTCGATACCGGACAGCGCGAGGTGCGCGTCTCTCATCTGGTTTTCACTGTAGCTGCTGCTGCTTCCGTTTAAACGGTGCCTGTTCGCGAACGTGATAAAAAGACAGTGCGTTTAAGGGATGAGGATGTGAAATATTCTTCCTGACTGTAAAGACGTTAACGTGAGTGGAGATTGAGTGAGTGACATTTTTATGCTGAATAATACTTTATATACCATAGGATTTACCGAAGACATTTGTTTGAAGCTATGATAAGTAGTAGATTATTTTTTACATTGAAAGTTTGAATATCACGTTGATACACTTTATTAATGTTTCTTTAGAGATATAATAACTTATATTGTATATTCCTTCTCTCCCTGCGAGTATCTTGAGCGAAAATTGCCTTGGATTTTAAGGTTGAATCGTATTTCTTTTGTCATATTTCTTAAACAAGTTGTTTTCACTGTTTACAAGCAGCAAATAGAATTGACAGCGTTCAGATAGCATCGTTCCATCACATGTTAATTGTTGGAATTTTTGAATTGTTAGAACGGCTTCTTAGTCAGGGTAGCTAAACTGAATGAGTCTTTCGAATTCTCGTTTGGTAATTAATACCAAATTTTAATTTGGGAATTAATACCAAATTAATACCAAATTTCTCAAGTGAGACTACTGGGTTTAATAATAAAATTTTTTATGTCTGTAGAGATTATAATCAGTATGCTCCGTCATATCTCCTAATATAATTGACACTATCAGTAGAATTTTACTCCAGAATAATAGTTGCAAGGAGGAAAAATAATGATACCATAGTTGTAAAATTAAAGTCGCCATACACTCGAAAGTTGCCCGTATTTATCTACACAAGCAGTCGAGATACGTGAGACATACATACACATAGTAGGGAGGTAATTCTTTCTTGGAAATCCCTAGTGCAATTTTACTCGTTGAATATCACGGTATACTAATTTCACTGCTTTTTATGCGAATATGCGTGAAGAAATATACAAGGCATAACTATGCTAGTTTACTAGATGAAACTTTTGCAACTTCTGTCAAGTACCCTTCAGCCCCTACAGCTTTTAACTTTCAATCCTTTGTTTCACAAATGGCAAGAGCCGACATCTTTCGTTAGTTTTTCCAATTATAAAATGTCCAATTTATTTAGCATATTGCTTTGCTGCATGCTGTTAGAGCTTCGACGAAATCGCAAAACTGGAGAAAATATATGCCCTACGAATACAATTAACCAGAGTTAATAAGTTTCTCGATGTCAGAAGATCCCGGAGGATCGGAAACGTCTTTGAAATAGCTGCTGCCACTGTTTGAAATTCCGTACGTATCTTTCTCAATGTTCAGTTAGTAATGCACGTTCCAATTTGTATTTCCCTAGATCCCAGGGGCGGTTGAAAGAGGGGGTACCCACTCTGAGAGCCAGTCAAGATCCGACCTTCGCGTTACTAAATCATTCTCTGGTATAAAATCGGTTAGCACTACTGTATAACCAAGAATTTAGCCCTCTTCCTGAAAATACTTAAATATTCCTGAGGGGAAAGTCTTAGTCCGCTCTCTCCGTTTTATCCTTTATTTTTAATTGCTTACCGTCCCGTCATCCCTAAACCCAAGCCATCCAGCTACCTCCCACCAACTGTCGTAAGGATTTCCACTTCTTTAGAATAATTTATGATCTGCCAAACCAAAGACTAACGCCCTGGAATCTTCTAACTTAAAAGTCGCACCGTCGGCATTGAAAAGTTGCAAACTTGACGATAAAGGGATCCATTTATTACTAAAGTATTTCGTAGTTTATGCGTCGGTTATTTCTGTTTTAAATGAATACAAAGACATGCCTGATGCGTAAATAACTCGGCCATCTTTTATTTTTTCTTCGGTACGTAAAGTCATGAATTCCTCCGGCGTTATATTATAGATACCAGAATCATATAACTTAATATAAAAATATAAGGGATATTTTAAAGCTCGGACTTTCCTTAGGAAATAACCTCGTAAATTTCTTTGAATATATCTCGAGTGGACTTACCTTCGTATAAAATATATAGTCGATTTCCCGATATCAGGAATATTCGAGGAAACGTCGAATGGAGAAGAAATCGCGGGTATGGGCAAATATATAAAAGTTTAAAGGACATACTAACAAGGACGGTGAAACGGGGAGGGGGACAGGAAGGGAAGAGAAAGTTTCATTGGCCCTTGAAAAACAGTAAATACGACGACGTTCGTCCGCTACTGTAAACTTTATATATTCGAATCGTCTTGTAGTTTTTTCCTTCATACGAAATCTATGACAGTTTAGTCCTATGTCACGGTTACAGTACATGCATATACAGGGTGTTCGTTATGAAACGCACTGTAGTAACACTGTTACATTCCTTTTCAAATTCTAATGAATACGTGTATTTTCATTTTTTATTTCATATATCAACATTTCGAGATTATGAAGGTTGAAATTGCAGTAATGCGACCAATCAGAACGTGTTTAAACGGAGCGTAGATGACGTCGCGGGCCAGCCCGTAAGGCCTGCTTACACTAGGCCAATAACACTAAGAGTATCGTCGTTGTGTCCCTGTTTATCTGCATGTAATTGAGTAAGATACAAGAGACGATACTCTTAGTGTTATTGTCCTCCTGTAAGCTGGCCTTGCGGGCTGGCTCGCGACGTCATCTACGCTCCGCTTAAACGCGTTCTGATTGGTCGCATTACAGCAACTTTAACCTTGATTATCTCGAAATTTTTATATATGAAATTAAAAATGAAAATACACGTATTCCTTAGAATTTGACAAGGAATGCAACGGTGTTACTACAGTGCGTTTCATAATCGCGACGTCATCTACGCTCCGCTTAAACGCGTTCTGATTGGTCGCATTACTGCAACTTCAACCTTGATTATCTCGAAATTTTGATATATGAAATAAAAAATGAAAATACACGTATTCATTAGAATTTGAAAAGGAATGTAACAGTGTTACTACAGTGCGTTTCATAACGAAGACCCTGTGTATATATATATATAGTTCCATAGTATATATATAGTTCCATATATATATATATATATAAATATTACTGTGTTTTTTAAGTTTCGGAAGTTCTGAACCACTAGCAGTGGTTATCCGCTCCATCCAAGTTCTTTCCGTACATGAGAGCGAGGAAGAGGTTAGGTTAGGGGAGGGAAAAAAATTACTAGTATCCGGCTGATGCACATGGATAAAAAAGAAGAGGAGGGAGGTGCGGGAGGAGGGACAATGGGACGTGCTTGTCGCTACATAGAATCGTGCAATAAATTTTTTACAAAAAACATATCCCTTTTGAAATATCTCACTCATCCTGTCTGTCTGTTAGATGCCTCTACATCTGTTGGTACACGAAAACCATCCTCTGTTTCGAGAAGACACTTGCAGCTTGAGTACAAAAATATTTTTCTACCAAATGCTCAAAGAATATCCCGTAATGTGTCGTCAGAGGGCACTCTAAAATATTATTTTTTGGACAAACTACTATAAAATTAGCTAAAGATGTATGATAGTGACGTCATAGACATCTAAAATATTTTGAAGGAAGGGGAAACCTATTAAAAATATTTTTGCAACGCTGTACGGAAAGTATACAGTTTGTGCACTAAAAACAAGCACAAAATGGTCCATTCTTGATGAGTTCAGAGTGTGCGGAAATCATAGCATTCCCGCATGATATCTCGTGCGGGAATGTTATGATTCCCGCACACTCTGAACTCATGAAGAATCGGCCATTTCGTGCTTCTCTTTGGTGCATATCCTGCGAACTTTCCGTACATTGTTGCAAAAAACAGTATATGATACGCGGGCGGGTTGATGATTCCTACTCGTGTGAGTCGTCACTCGTCAGGAATCATCAACTTTCCGCACTTGTGTCATAATGTACTATTTTGAGGCTGGTTAACAGTGCTATCTTTCGTAAAAAAAAGCCAGACGGCGTTTTCTTTGAGCATTCGTTACGAAAACTACTTTATCCAACTGGTACGAATGAATATGACTCGTGTGATTTGTGCATTCGTACTAGATAGATAAAATACTATTATTTGATAAGAGGACGAACGATTCACGTCCGAGAAACTATTATTCGTGAAATTCGTAACTAGACTTAGAGACAGTGGCGAGTCTTCGTGATACACTTTTGGGAATTTATGTATGGATAATAATTTTGTGGGAATTGGGTAATCTTGTTAGAGACGATGCTCAGGTTTTTTTTTTTACATCTTATGAGGCTTGACTTTACGACGATCTTGAAAAATGAAGCGCACCTCTGAACCGAGGTCGAGGCTTGTAAGTTATTATTAATAAACGGTCCAGAGCGGGTAGGGGTGGGTCGCGGAGATAGGAGGGTGTATGTGCGCGCGATATTTTTTGACGATAGTGTGTAACGCGTGGACGGGTGGCTTTCAGAAGATACGAAAGAGAAACGAGAAGTCCTGGAATCAAATGTAAAAAGTTTACTTGTACCGTTTTTTTTGTCTTTTTTCGTATTCAGGTAAAAAAATCTGCAACTGCAGTTGCTATTTTGCTACGCAGTTGCGTTAAGAATTTCATTGGACCACTGTGAGTTGATATTTGAGAAAAATATTATAAGTACGTTTGATATGAGCTGCTGGCAACGTTGATTGATTCATTGATTTTTCTTGTACGGTATACTCGCACCGTTGGTATTCGGAAAAAAAAAATATGAAATGACCGTTGTCAATTCGACAACATCGGAAATTGAGATATTTGTTGGAAATACCTGAAAAGTCGAAAATCGCACGAGGGATGATGATGAGGATGATGAAATATTGTGGGGAGACATTTATCAGTGATGATAATTTGATATCAACTAAAAAATGTCTTTACTACTGGATGATAAATCCTGATGCGGAATTTAATGTAATACACATTGTTCAGAGTTGCGTGAGAGTACGTAAGATAATAGGTTTGTGACATTAAAGAAATTCCCTGGGATAAAATTGGTATAGAAAAAAAATCCCTAGAAATGCTATTGCGTTCCTAATGAGTGGGTGAGTTCTTACATTTCGTGGGCGTAGAAAACAAAATTATGAAAAAATGTGTGATAAAGTTCTATAAGGACGCGTGGGTTGTTGAAGTAACGTAAGAACTCATACCGAGCTACCTACAATGGTATTGTATAAAATGGTGACTTTTTTGAAAACCTACGGAGGTTACCTAAGATCGTTTTTACCTCGACCTCTTTGTTGTTCTCAGCTATTTGGTCAAGTGCCTGCCCGTCGCGTTTTCACACAAAGGATATTAATCGCGTGTGGTGGTTAAGAAGCTGCAATGAACTACCGTCGGTTAGTTATTTTAAGTTTTATTGTCTTTTTCCATAAAATAGAGCAACACGCCCGTTTCGTGCGCGATAAAACACAGCAGCGCTTCAGGGCTCTGAACAAATACAGTTTTTTACTGCATATCTATTTTCGAAAAATAGAACTTTTTTTTTTCTAAAACCAACGAAATATCGAATCAATCAGTTCATTTCGCAAATCAGTTGGCAAATTCCTAAACATGACGAATATATCACAATCACACAACATTAGTTCTAAACTAGTCCTGAACCGATCAGTCTCTCTTGAAGGACAGCAACGGCTTTGAAAATCAACAACTTTAGTTCGAAATCAAAATTATTTTCTATCTATAACCAACCATCATTTCGCTTTCTCGAATGTTGCATATATTTCTAAACCAAAAAACCCGTTTTGCCATATAATGAGCATTTTTTAAAAATTCAATTATCCAGTATCATATCCACTCATCTTATTTTAATATTCTTTATCGTTCACGAACGTCAACCAACATTTCACTGAAGCGGTTAGCTTATTTTTCAAACTGTGCCTACCTTCACACTCGTCGACTGACGACACCGACAGCCAATCACAGTCGGAGTAAAGCGACAGAAATGCGACGGTCGAAAGTTAGATAAGAACTCACATGGATTTTTCAGCGGAGGAACAAAGACAGGAAACAGTTTCTACAGAGGGCGTAAATATCATTCACTGGATTGTCCATTCGTTAGAAACCGAGTGCTTTAATGAATTACGAATGATATCGTATACTTGAAGCACTTCGGCATGACTACCTGAATACTTGAACCAAGAGGGTGAAGTCGATTGATTGAATTGAGCGAACCTGTAAGAATGCACGTTCGACTAGTAGTGCAGTAAGGCTGGCACCACTAGAATTGGAATATCCTATAAAGCTGACCAAAGCTGACCACTTTCAACCTACTTTCCTCGCTATAAAGCCTTCTTAAAAGTAGCCATAAATTGTGGTTAAACGTCGCCGCAACGATTTTCAACGTTTCCAACCTCAAATAATCCTTAGGTATGTGTACGTATATAAAAATAGTAATGGAAGTCAAGGTAACAGGCTGTGCTTGGCTTATTTTTCCTTAAAATAGTAAATCGATGGACCTTGAATTTCTCTTCTTCATATTTTCTTCTTCAAGGTATAAACGAAAACTCTCGGTACTTTCATCAGTGTCATTACTGCACACTCGTTTTAATATAAACCCCCCGCATGCTAAGTATCACTGTACTGGGATAGAGCGACCTGCAGTAGTTCATATAATGCGGGTTGCGCCAGTCCGTGTGGATTGTGCAATGTAAAAAGAATTTTAAAAAGGCGAAATACACAGCTTGCTTGATATTCCAAATAGGGCTTGAGCATCTGTGTACCTATCAGTATAAAGTGTCGGATAATTGTGAATAAGCCTGGAATTTACCCAACTGTTATCCGAGGCCGCGTTTTCTCTTGCTAATTGCACTTTCAAGAATGCTCAAAGAAAAGGGATCACCTTTGTGGTATCATTTGGTATGTAAATGCTACAGTGAATTTGTATTTTCACATTAATTTTCTTCACTGATAGCTCTTCGCTTATACGGATATCCGATATCGCTTACAGCCAGTAAATTTGTATCTTCATCGGGAAGAAAAACACTGACCGTGAATTATTTCTCTGAAACATTCCTGCTTTTCTCTATCAGATGCACTCAGCTGTTTCTGACATTCGGATGACACCTAATGACGGTAATTAATGGCGTTTCCAGTAATTCTATAGCAAATCGACGTCTGCTTCGGACGGGAAGATTCTTTCACTAGAGGCATCGTTTCACGAACTCGAAGCTGTCGATAGCAATTAGTTTTACTTCCAAAAGGTGATTCAGACGTGGTAAAGAATTATGTTGTGTAATAAAATGTCAGGACGTATTCCTATAAATTTTTAAACTTTGTGCATATTAATTCTAACGACAATCAATAACAGAAATAGCATATAGCTTTAGAAGATTTCTTTTTTACAGTAACAGTTAAATTCCTCTCAATGATATGACATACTTTTATTTTTTTTTTTTACTATAAATTTTATTACTGCTGCTGTTACTTTGTACTAGCAGAAAAGAAATCACGAGGCGCATTTATACTGTATAAAATAAAAACGGAGTGGTTCGTTATCACAAAATGTTTATAGTCTGTCTTAAACTGTACAAAGCACTTCTATCACGATCCGCTTCTGCGACAAAGTACAGGAATGGCAGTAACAGTTGCTCCAGTTTGTAGATAGGAGCTCAAGTGATTCATGGCTATCTTAAATTGCTCTGATGGTAACTGGACTTACGGTTAAGCGATTCGGTTGGTTATTAAAATTTTGTCAGTCGCATCTGAGCCTGGTGAATTTTTTGGTACTAGTAACAGTACATAGATTTGAAAATCTAATGCATCTATCTCACTTCCGTTACTTCAGAGCTACTAGGTTTCTCTCTTTCTGGATTACACTGATCGAGAGAATCCAGGAACACTTTCTTCGACAAATGTTGTATCAGATTTCTATTAAGGTGCGAACGAACAGCATCAACATCAATTAAACAACGAACAGCATCAACTTTTCTTGACTTATCAAGAGTCTCGTTACAAGTCTGTAAATTCAAAGAAGTTTCCTAGGATTAAAAGTATTTCTTATACTGTGCAAGGAAATTTACTTGGGCTGTCAGGAACTTCCCAGGAACATACTGTACCTTACGGGAAACTTATTAATTTCGACGAAGATGAAAACCTTTGGTTTCTTTTATGTCTGGCTACAGCACGAGAAAAATTAATGGTTAATAAAGCACGATAATATTGCATTTTAAGCACAACAACAACATACAAAGAATTATGTAGCTACTATGGTTATTATCGAAAGAGCAATTATAATTAAACACAATGACAATAAGAGACGTATCTTGCTTCAAAAATTCATAGGAAATCTCAAAACATTTTGTCTATTATAAAAGAAAAAAGGACGCCAAGCTTTTTCTGTCGCGCAACGTCGTACCGTGCAAGGAGGTAATGTTTACGAAACAGATTGTTATGGCGGGCGCTAGGAGCGGCCTTGCGTGTGTCTGGTAGGAAGACAAACGAGTGAATAGTATACGCAGTGAACTGGTGATCCAAGTCAGTATACGGAATGTCGTGGAGTTTGTTAGAATCACGTAGCCACTCCGTTTATTTGCATTGACATCGAATCGGAGGTTGAGTTCCATGTGATTCCAGTCTGAACGCAAAGAAGTTTAGCCGTCGGGACGCTACTCTAACCTCAATGTCCATCATGTGCTGGATACTAAACAGATAGTGCGAAGGGTATGTACACAAATCCTCAAATTTGAAATACTATATCTTCGATAAAAGTGCGTCCTTTACCCATTCACCCTTATATTATCTTAGCATCCCAGCTAAAAGCGTTCAATTAATATTAAGTAGAATTTACTTCGAAATTATGAGCTTCATACAATACTATAATAGGTTCTACGGACGCTTTCAGTAATTTACAAAGTGAACCTAACTTTACATTGATGGTGGAAAATATATCTTTATGGATACAGAAATATGTAGACGGAGTGAGCGAAGGGTGACGATTTGATTTTGAAAATATCATGTTTGATCTTGTCGCTGGGTATTTTTATTATATTAAAAGAGACTGTCGTTATACAGATTGTATTTGGTATATTTTAATTCGTATAACTTATATCTATCCGTTACTATGGCACAACTCTGTCGTCTCCGTTACAAGGATATTCTCGAGGGTCTGTCATATTCCTGTTATCGTTATCGTACTGCAGTACTGGAAGCTCCTGCATCTCGACTGGCATTGTTCTCTGATGACGTTCGAGGTATACTCCAAGGATTATAATGGCTTAGTCTAAATTTAGCTTACTGAATTCGATACAGTCAATGATCGGATTGAATAGTGAGAGAGGCTTTGAGGCAGACATTACCGATATTTTCATTCCCTTTGTACGCGACGCCATAATGGATTAACGGTGAAAGACGCCATAAAGTTAGTCGATTCTGTGTGAGAAAAGTTCTTTCACAGTCGAGAAAGGATATCCGGTTATCGAGAGGGTGCACGATGCCTATGACTTTCTAACTGGCGATGCTCGAGTTTCTCTATGATTTTATGCTTGGCAGATCGGCAACGGAGATGTCTGCCTAAATTTGATAGCCAGTATATTTTTACGCTGTTGTCTGAGACGCCGTTGACTCAGTTCTTATTTGTTGACGCTCAAAGCCACGAGGTGCTTTGACGTCTCTGCCATTATATTGTTTTCAATATGAGGGAACCCTTTTTCTTTTTTTACATTATTCTTTTTCTTCATACGCCATCTTTATTTTTTTTACTTGGCCATACGTGCGAGCATCACGTTCATTTTCAGTTATTGAAAATTTTTAAAAACTGCCCTTTGGATAACTTTTCGATAGTATCATTTTTCCTTTTTATTTCTTTTTTTCCGAGCGATTCTCATTGCTATCACGACTTTATTTCAGAAAGAGATTTTTAGATTATCCCTTTTATTATGACACTATCGTCGTTTCATTTTCCTAGCGTGTAATTGCCTGTTGTATTTGTAATTGTAATTGTAATTGTAAATTTGTAAGTGACTGAAACGTCAGTCACTAGACACCTATAGTTTGTACGTTTAATAAAATCGAATAATGATTTACTTTTATTTTGACGAGTATTTGTCGAGTATCAACGATACTCAAATTTTATGGAACGACGAATGGTCTATCACGTGGTATCATCAGTGACAGCTGAATGTATTCATATTTCGAATAAACCTCTCCTCTTCCCCATGAAAACGTAGTATAGGTGAAATCGAGTAATTTATTATATAAATATAGTTATATACCTATGATAGTTACCTATTCAGGTTAATTGCAATAATTTCACAGCAAGAGATTAAATCCCATATAAAAGCATTAGAGTTTTCGTAAAGATCTTCGTTTCATAAAGGCGCCGCTAGGCGTCGCCACAGTGCTTTTAACGTAAGTCACGTATGTATACGTGAGTTTATTATCTCGCGCGTCTCACATAATAACCACTGTTACGCGTGAACACGCATTTATAAGATGGCGGAACATCGAGGTCGATAAGTGCGAGACTCTCGTAGGAGAAATATAATCTTTTCTCTCCAGTCTTATTTCCTCTTGTAGATAAAATTACCCTATCAAATGTATTATCTTGGTTTATAATCAAACGGCAAGTTTTCTAATCAGCGAATCGGTCGTCCGATAACAGCAAAATAGGAACTCGGATCTCTGGGTCGAAGGAAAGTTCAACCGTACCTCGATTAACGAGGATGAAAAGCTGGCTGCATTAGTTATGAGATACTAAGAGCGGTTGCGGCACATGAAATCATGATGAACTATTAGATCGATCTCGTCCAATACGATTTTCAATATCAATTAACTAACTTCGGTGCGTTTCCGATGTAGTCTATGGGCTAATGAAAACAGAGAATAAATAAAATAATTTTTTTTTTAAATAACGTATCCCCCCATCAGAGAAGCGGATACGGTACGCCGATCGGGGTCGGACGATTTCGATATTCGTTCCGCCAGGTTGAGAGGATCGATAAAAAAATTTGAAGAAGGGCTAATAAAACGGCGGCCCAGAAGTGTGAGGCGAGGTAAGAAGGATTTGAGGATAAACGAAAAAGGTGTGGGCTCTTTTTTTTTATTTACTAGTAGTTTTACGCAACCTCATATCCGTGAGGCACTCGGGGACATCAGATTTTGGGTAATTTTCCTTAATGCTTAAAGGGGAACCGTGTTCGAGGATGGAAAAGGGAAAATGATATCCAGAGGGAAGTCATAAAAGAATATTCCACGTGGAACCGATATTTAATACGTTCTTATGTATGGACTTCGGATCACGTGACTACGGTTTTTCAGAGCCATAGGTAAGTGACGGTTTCCTCAAATTATCGACAATTATTGTACCTCGTTAGGCCACCGTATCGTGGCCTAGCTTTACCCTCGTTTTCTGACCATTTTGGTACACGTCAATTTATGGCTTCGTGACATAACAGGCATATATAAATGGTGGTTGTGGCCCAGTGAGAAAGGAGGCGCACGGCACCTACGGTGATTAAGCTGAAATCGATGCTTGGCTTTATTGGAATGCTTCGTCGGGACGTCGGAACGGTCCCGGCAACATTGTTAACCCAAGTTCACAATAATATCACTGGTTTCGTCGAGGAGTCCTGCAGCGGAGTTAAGTGCCAAGGGTTGGCCTAGGGCAGGCTGGGCAAACGGCGTCGTGACAAAGGGCTAGAAGCACTGCGCGTCTACAAGTCAAATTAAGCTGCGGCAAGACAATAAAAACTGACGTTGAATTCTGGGAATTCCCTACGTTAAAACTCCTTTCGCGCGAATCAAACGGGCTCTGGTTATTGGCGAAATCTGTCATTTTGATTTTACGGTAAAACGAGTGTCAAATCTAGCCTGCAATATTTAACGACTTACATTAACGATCATGTCTAACCCTTTTCACGTGTCTGATATACGTAACGCGAAACGACGCGAGCAATCTTGGAAAACTTAGGCATACTCGACTTACCGTGTATTGTATAGGTGACACACGAAAGTTCATATATAGCTACAATGCTGTACTGTGATGTTAGTAATATGACTACACGTGGGGCATAGAGATTCTTGACAGTTTAGGACCTTTCGAATGGGTCAGAAAACTTGAGAATTCTTTAGCAGCATACTCGAGTCTGAAGATTCAATGGTGTATCTGAAATTCAATTTTATCCGATTACTTGAGTATGAAAAATATAAAATTTTTCCGGTCAAAGGTCAAACTCGACTACTCGTCAATATTCATTTATCGAAATTACTCTCACCGCGATATTATGCTGTATTTCGAGGAGCGTCGGGTAACGCTATAGCGAACACCGTAAAGTCTTTGACTCGAGTATTTATTATACCGGTAAGGAATTATTATTCCGGATCGATCCGGGTAGAATTATTTGAATCGCGAATGTTTAACAAGCTTAGTCAATGTACAATCCGTCGTCTGGTTAAGATTGTTCTGGAAACTATTCAGTTTCACCGAAGGCTCCCTGGACTCTTTTTAAAAAGGAATCGTGGCATAACGCCAGATATAACAGAAGGATCTAACCCATTGTCGAAGTATTATTAAGGTATTGTAACCCATTTTGAATTGTGCTCTTCAGCATCAATTCATAGCGGACATGACATTGGCTTTAGGAAATGGGGAAGTAAGAATATGGTGAAGCACTGGACATCAATAACCAGACGGATTTTCGAGGCAATCGACTATACATATTCGCGTACACCGTACATATACAGATAGATTCTGGAAAAAGAGTAACCCTCATGAAATATGGAGGCTGGAAATTGAATTCGAAAGCATCCTTTGACCATTCGTTTGAATCTCATATATAAGTCCACTACTATGTCCTGTCAGGACTTTGTAAAGACACTTTGTGGGACGCCAAGAAGTCGTCACGTTCAAAAGTATATACATATACAGTTTTTCAGCGTACACGTTAGATAGGTGTCTCGCTTAAGTCTTTTCAATGACTCGTTGAATACTTAAAAAAAGTACTATGACAATCGTGACTCTGTGCTTCAGTAAAATTCGAAAGAGCTATAACTTCCGGTATCTAGTAGGTGGTTGAAGATTTAGTAGTGGCTATAGGAAAGTCAACCAAGATTTCTCAAGTACGATAAACTTGATAGCTCTTCGCGGAGCTATCGCATCGGGATCGTGTAGTTTCTGTTTCTTATCTTACTTTTTTGTCTATCTTTTTTTTTTCTATTCGCACAGTACCAGAATTCAAGATAAGGGATCCCGTCGGGAAGGAAGTGCAAACAAATTTTTGCGAAGTTTACCGTAGACCCTCAGATGGATGAGAGGGGGGGATGAATTGTCTTTGATTCCTTTACTTCAGGGGTTCCTTAAGTTTCCTTGGGTTATCAAAATGCCGCTCGTACAGTTCCACGAATACAATCTAATTTCGCGAACTATGAAATTATCGGTAGTCGAATTGCGAGCGAGGCTGCAAATACGTAGAGACGAGGAAGAAGTAAGGCAAGTACGATAATCTTATAGCAGACAATATAAAAGAGAGAAAAGATCGATTCCATAAATTCCATGACATGCGTGTACCTACGCGAGTAGCGGAAAAAAGAAGGATCGATAGTAATCGATGAAGAATCGATGACCGAAGAGTTGAAACAAAAGAATTCCTGTTTGTTAGCTTATTCCAATCCTTCGTCTATCTTCGTCTTCTCTCCTTCCTACAATCCTCGTACGCGAGGATGTAGGAAAATAACGTTTCATCGAATGGCAAAAATTCGCTTTTCCTTTATTCACCCTCCGAACGTATTCCCAAGGGGAAAATTTGTTAGTAGATAATATAAAGATACGTATATATAAGAATCTGTACTTCGGCTTTAAAACTGTGCGAATATACAGTACACGCCTTATGAACGTGAATTTACCATAAATTGTATCACTGAAACGATTGAGAATTATTGTCCTCGTGAAAAATTCATTGCGAACTCGTACGTAGGCTTGAATACTTATATATACAGTTTAAAAACTTACCAAGTGCGGATTCGTATATGAATACTCTAGGTACATGATTTTATCGTATCTAATAGTCTTTTGAGATATTATAAACAATGAAGTCTCTGGTAATTCACAGGCGTCACTACGTAAATTGTTTGATAGAAAGTATGCATATGCAAGGCAATGAATTACACATAATTTTTCTGTTTTAGCATATGTTTTCATAATTTTATAGACACCCGCGTGCGATTTGCTAAGGAGTGCATTGTTTAGAAAATTAAAAATAAAGTACATCGAATTCGTAGAACGCCGGTACTTGCACGCAGAAACCCTCTCCGAGTTTAAGCCGTGATGTTCTAGACTGTTTCACCCTTGGTCGTACATAACCTCAACCAGGACTCAGATATCTCCACCTAAGTTCCAGGGGTCCAACTAGGAAAATCCATTGGCACGTAAATCACACATAACTATATACATAGCCATGACACGCACGGCAACGAGAAAAATGATACAGTCTGGAAAAGTTGGGTCTACGTGGTGCACCAAGTGATAAGTAACAGGTACGCCACTTCCTTATGAAGTTTCGAAAGCGTAGTATGGATAAATCGAACATAAATTTTCGTCCGCGATATTGAATAATCAGTCCATTACGATTACCATATACTGTAAATTTACAAGGATTTGCATTAGAAGTCTATAGGAATATATGAATATCTATGTTACTTCGACGATAAGTAGGTAATATTATCTTTTGTGTTCAACTATGTTTTTTCCTGGTCAGACGTAATCTTTCTCTGTGCAATGTCAAGGAAGGATGTTATCCGTTACCTCTTTATGTAAAGCCTTGGGTTCTATTGTGTACGTTCTCTCGGCGAAGGATTCGTTGACAGCAATTACTTCTATGTACGTTTGGAGGGTTCGGTATAAGATTACGATATTTTATTTCGTATCTTCGTTCTCGAAGGGAGGCGTATATAACGGTGCGTTTGCTATATTGGCTGTTTTCAGAAATGTTTATTGCACCGGAAGCCGAGAAACGTACTGCGGTGATTTGTCAGCCTGCGAGGTAGGAAGTTGCCGCCTAGGCGAAAAGATAGGTTAGGATTGCTAACGTCTCCGTCGGTAACGTCGCAGCCCCTGGCGGTGACTGAGAAAAATATGTATCAAATATTACTCCACAGAGTGACTTTAGTAATTTGTTATCGGTGGGGGGAAAAATCTACTATGGCGATTTTTATTATTATAAATGTATGAGCATAGGTCGTCCCGTAACACAAATTATAAACGAGAACATCAATTTCTCATACGAACGATTGCAGGTAGAGACTATTCGCATTAAAAATAAAAAGGGGTAAAACCCCATACGAGAATGCTAACCGTGCTTCTTGGATTCTTGTCAGATCGATAGGGGATTAGATTGGGCAATTTTTTCTCCTCGTCCTACCGTATTCCTTTTTCAAACAAAAATCCTCCTAATGGCCCCTCGTTCGTCTCTGACATGAACGTTACTTTTGGATCCATGAATTTGTGTGTATTGGCGGGGGG
>NW_014333427.1:305345-331353 GCF_000341935.2 Cephus cinctus
TTGGGGGGGGGGGGGGGGTGGCTAAGGGGATGTTAAAGTATGCCGAAAATTTCACGGCTGGCAATGGGTTAAATTTAGACCGTGTTTTTTTTTTTGAGAGGGTTATCCCAGTAAAAGTCAAAGTGGCGGGGGTGGAGGTGGTATAAGCTTGTGAGACCCCCCTCCAGTATTCAAGTCACGATATTGATAGATGAACCTCGACCTACGGTTTCATATTCTACGCAATTTACAACCCTTATGATTCATTTTTTTTTTCTATTTCCTTTCGGCATAACTCGCTCTGTCCTTTTCGTTCTCTATTTCTTTAAGCTCGTTACGCCTCTCTACCTCTTTTCTCGGAAATCCAAGATTATTATTTCCGCAAGGGTATCTCGCACCCTCTTAAGATCAATCGTGTCGACGAGAGAGCCAGGTGCGTTATTGAAATTTTCCCCGTTAACATTAGCGGCCTAATAAATTGTCGACTGAGGGGTATACTGCAGATAGTACCATTCCCAATAGTATTAATACCTGTAGCTTCTACAGGATTATTCAAATAGCCAAAGAGATTTATAACTTCAAGATGTCAATCTCAACCTAACCTAACTTGACCCTACTTTTCAGGAAAAAGTTGAATAGCCATTAAATACAAAAATCAGTTTTCAGAATTTTAACACTTTATAATCATGACTGATGCTGTCCGAGCTGTATGACTCATCTGCATACGTATATTCAATTTACAGATACATTTAAGAAATAATCAATCCAGTATCCTCGGTATTGCTGCTACACCTAGATTGCACGTTCTATGCACATTAGAATCAATGTCCATTTTAATGTAGGTTAGTGAAAATCAGCCTTTAGATTTAGATATTAAACTTGTACATAAATTGATTGCAGGATTCAGTAAGGTGATATGATATTCCAACCAGAAACGATCCCGTTCCTGACACTACAAGGATATCCTTATGGGTATTGGGATGACAGGAAATCCAGAAAATCCATCGCACTCGGTGCTAAGCAAAAAAGGGAAGATGTCCTCTAGGATATCAGGATAGAAATTTATACCTAGCAGGGCGGAATGCACGAATCGACGGAAAATCCTATATAGTCCCATAGGTTAGATAAATTGAATGAACTGATCCTACCTATAAGCCCTTATCATTTATTGGATGTGAGCTTTTTTTTGATATCAATTTATTTGAACTAATGAAAAAAAATGTTAATGTAAGTGACGCCTATGTGACTTTTAAAATATTTAAGCTCGATTTTTCCAATGGAGTTCAATATTTTGACTCTCGTTAATATTGATATTAGCAAGCCATTTGCAGTTTGAAAATTAATCTACAGTCTGTTTATATAAGCACGTGCATTTTAGTCTTCACATTGAATCGTGCTTTTTTCTTAGGGAGATAACTGCTCTTTTTTTTTTTTTTTAAGTGAAACTAAAAGAAGAGAGCCATAAATGATCCCAAAATATCTCAGGATTTCAGGGAGTCATTGACTCGAAGAAAGACTTTTTAAAAGCCCTCTACGAAATGACAAGGTTTAATCATTTCTTCGTGAGGTTCAGTCAAGAGCGCCAAGAGGTCCTTTATGTCCTAAGGATTTACAGAAATTGAGGCTTAAAGTAAGATCTGAAAGCATGGACCAAAGTTCTGAGGATATTATCGCAATGAGTATGTACAAGATTGACCAACCCTTTTTTTGTC
The DNA here is from genome assembly GCF_000341935.2 of Cephus cinctus. NCBI lineage: Eukaryota > Metazoa > Arthropoda > Insecta > Hymenoptera > Cephidae > Cephus > Cephus cinctus. The sequence goes on from NW_014333427.1 coordinate 307,037, forward strand.
ACAAGGACTTACGGGATAAGCTTGGCTACACTCTGTCATTTTCATATAGTGATAATACAGTTAGGTTGGTAACACTGTTAATTATTTTTTTTTATGAATATGATAATTTTTAAATATCAGTCAACTACGTTACTCGGATCTCGTGGATTGGAGAAGAAATGTTTGTTGTTTGAATTTGAGAAATTTATTTAGGTCATAAGGTAATTAATGTGTAACTCAATACCTATTTGGTTTGAATTAATAGAATTTATTTTCTTAGCAGTTGAAGTATCGTCCCGACCAGACTGAGTCTGGATTCAGCATCTTTTAACGAGGAGCTGGAATGAGCCATAACGAAGTGGCAGCAGATAAGCATAATAGAATCAGCTGTACAGCCAGGCACTACTCCAGGACTGTGATGAGGTTCATCCGGATTGAGCCATCTTCTTCTTCTTCTTCTCCTTCTTTCTCTGTCTGGCTTTCTTATGGCAGCTAGCAGATAGCAGGCAGATTTTCTCATTTGCATACGGGGAACTCTTCTTCTCCCTTATCGCGAACAAGGAAGACCAAGACAAGTACCCTTCTAACCAGTCTAGTCACATCTACCCAGTCGTGTCTTAGGATTATTTGCCAAACCGAGTTAAATGCTGTAGATGTTATCACTTGTTGAAAATCAGATTAACAGGTCGCCTTCGTTAACGACAGTCTATCTTTGCCATAGGAAACGTTATTGAGTTTTACTTTTTAACAAATAATTGAATACTTTTTTTTTGGAGTCAAGTATACTTTACCAAAATGCTAATATCAATGTTGTAGGAACTTCATTTGCAATATAGATTTAATGGTTCGCGTCTATTTTTATAGATATATTTATGGATCAGTTAACATACATACGTTTGACTGTTGATTTGGGTTTCTAAGCTACCTTTAAAATTCCCTACCTTATCGGTAATTCTCTACGTGCCTACGATTTTAAAGAGCTTCCACGCGTCGGTAATGTAGATAGATATAGAAGAAATGAATTTGATGGGTATTCTAGAATTTACTAGGGGTCAGAGTCACATTCACTCTTTATATCTATTTCGCCATTCTCATCTCGATACTTATGTTAATATTCTCAAAGATTCCTTAATCCAAACGACAGTTAATGGGATCGCTTGAGAACGGAGGTTACGATTTCGGTCGACATTTCGACGCTGAAATTCCTCGGCCTCGTTTCGCACAAATCGATGAATCCTTATACCAATGGGCTTTGGCTGTGGATGAAAAAGGAAAGCAGGAAAGTAAAGAGACGATTTAATTGAAAACGTTGGACATATTGAAAAACTTATTTGCCGAGTGACAGGTAGCTATGTTATTTTTTTTTAAATTATTCTCACGTTCCTTTCATGCAACTAAATGCAAGCTCATGTTGAGTCTTTTCGAAGTGAATTGAACAAATTTATAATAAAATATTGCTTAATTGAAACAGCTCCCCTTTGGTTCAGCGAACGTCGACCGACATCGTCTCCGCAAACTACCAAGAACAATCTCGTGCTTCTGTTTCACCTTTGCTACACTAATGAGACGATCGATCCTGGACCGCTAAACAATTCCTTCCTCTTGTTAATTCTGCGTGGTGTCGTTAAACTTTTTACCCTTTAATACCACAGAGGGTAAGTTCCTAAAGCGGTGTACGCAATTTCGTAGAAACTTTAATTAGGAATAAGCGAATCGTCATTTTGTCAATAACGAGTCACTAGATATAGGGAATATCTAGTAACCTTTTTCGATGGAAGACGAAACGTAATAAAGGACCAATTGGTCTTTGGAATTTCTTTTTTATTCCACTTTTCCTTCACTCTCTCTTTACTTTTCCCTTTCTCGCCGTATATACTCACTCCCTTACTTTATTCATCCACCTTCTCTTAGCCCCTCTCCCTCCTTCTCCATTTTACTCTAGTTTTTCTTCCTTCGCTTCAAACAAATCATAGGGATCCAAAGGACAAAGTTTTCCTCCGTTTATTGGGCGGACTTGTTTGTCATGTCGTGTGACGTCAGGCGAGAGACAGGAGCAACTGAAGAACCAGTATCCTGGTCCACCCTACTCTCATCCGTCTCTATATAGTACATAATAGCAAGGGATGATTTGTTTTGACGAAATTGCCCTTTCGGCGCCATGTATAGGTATTATTCAGGGTAGACAATTCCTTTAGGCTGACTGTAAAAAGGAAAATGAAAAAGGGGTTGGCTTTGGTAATGGCTAAAAACTTTTGCCCCTTGCTGCTCTCGGTCTACCACTCTCGTAGAATCCTCAAGCGTATATCTGAGAGAATAAAAAAAAGGTTTTGAAAAAAAAAATATATATATATATATTTCTCTACTTAAAGTTTTCTAAGGAAAGTTTATAAACATTCCGTACTTCACACGGTATTGCAACTGATTACCGATAAAAGTTTACAAGGATTCCCATTTAGTACCATCATAAAGCAACACACGAAAAGGAGATTAATTTCGATTTACCTGCAATCAATCAATTTACCTTAAATCAATTTACCTGCAGGCTGAGATTAGTAAGGGTGGCTGAGTAGCAAAATGAACTCGTTGGTTAAAAGGACAGAGAGCCCTGGCACTTTACTCAGAATAAATTGGATTCTTTTCTTAGTGTCTGCCCTAGCAGAGAAGGCTCGATCTCTGTTAAGGATCAAACAGGGTCAGCAAGATTGACCGGATCATTGATAATTCTCTAATGGACTGCGTACCAAATTGCTATCCAACTTTATCGTATATTATCCAGATGATAAAAGGGTTAGGAGTAGTCCATATTATATTCGTTGGGTATAGTTGTATATTAATATAGTTACCTCAGAGTATACACGTTCAGGGGTCTTAATTACGTTTCGGTCCTTAAGGTGATGGCCCCCTGAAAGTGTGACTGATGTCGTGCCTCGGCTATACGTATATTTGAAATGCATATACAGCACTGGAAGCGTCTCTCAGTGGTGCGATAACTTATTATAGTTAATGAATGTAATTAACAAGGATAACGAGATAGTAGATCAAGCGGATGACCTACCTGTATATATGTATATATGTACCTATATATTCGAGTAGAATATCCTTATAGGATATTCTAACGGGTGCAGTTGGTTCACCGAAAAGATCGACTACGGGCAATTATTATCCCATGTGTATTCCAAATCTACTGATTCGCTAAGTCGTACAAGTGGAACTGTCACTTCTTGTTTCATGAATCGCACCGTTTATTTCCAATCGGCATAACCAAGATTTCCTTTAGCGGTGATAAAATTTATTTTCACCGGGGACCAAGTCAATTCTCTCTACGATATATTCACTCTCTGATCGTTTTATCATACTTTGTGTTTCAGCCTTTCAGGATTATATTACGTCTACCCCCGTCCTACCCTATCACCACCACCACCACCACCACTTTCTCCACCTACTCGATCAACCTCTCGCAAAGGACGTCATTCTGGTACTACCTTGGTTGGTACTACGTACCCGACATGTAGAGCTCTGATTCAGAGTTACCTACGTTGTCCCTGGTGAATCTTGGAAAGGCAAAAGCTGATTCCCAGGTCGAGTTTACACGGTTGAACCTGGGGAATCGATTTCCAGTAGGGGAATCAGGACGCATTCTGCCGTCGTTGAAGAATATTCGGGACATCGGCTGGCTGGTATGTGGATGCTGTTATATCCGATCAAGAGGATCTTTGGAATTCTGGATATTTCATAATAAGGAGGTGAACCAGAAACGGGAAGAAGTTACAAAATATTACGTAATCTTGCGAGACTACAACTCGCATGAAAGTTACGAGGATTCGTCATTGCTCCTGCGGTCAGGAGTGGCGAGGTAGAAAGTCGCCACCATGAGAAAGAGGAGGCTTATGGGGATCCGAAGGTGAGAGCCTCGTCCCTTATACGGAAATCGACTTACAGCAAAGAGTCTCAGGTAAATGTTATTTTGAAAAGCTTTTAGGTACTTGCGGCGAGATAATAATTGGAATTAAAATATTTGTTTTTTTTTTTTTCATTCCTTTCAGACAGAGGTTACGGTGGTGGGCTTGTCAGGGCCCATGGCCCGGGGTTGGTTCAACCAGCGCTGGTGGTGGCTTCTGGTCGCGACTTTTACCGGAATGTCCTTCCTTGCTGCCGCCGACTGGATTTCGTATCCATCCGGAAAGGATTCTCCGGGATACGTATCCGGTAACAAGGTTCTTGTCTATCTACGTGAACAGTGCGAGCGCGATATCAACCTCAGCGAAATACGGGATTTCTTATCCCATTATGAGTCACGCTTTACTGTTGAAGTGATACCAAAAACTGGTAGGTATATTCATGGGGATATTTGTATTACGTATATTGTATTTATGGCGTGGATATAGATCACGATTTTGGTACCTTCACTGGAATTTACTGTTGCGTATTTCAAGGACTTGGGAATTCACACTGGTGCCATATGGTGACTTTATGGAAACTGCTTAGATTCTGCTAAGGTCTGCTCCACGAGGAACAGCTTAGGTGTTGAGAAATGAGGTTATAATTCAAATACCGTTTAAAGTACGACACCGTAATATACTGATAGCCATACATTTTTTTTTTATAGACCATACACGTGTCAGTCTCATGATCGATTTTCCGAATATTCCAATGGTGGCTGTATTAAATTTGCTAAAACAAAAAAAATGGTAAAAAAAATTGGTTTTCAACACGGTTCCCAACGCACGGAATTACGCTTCCGGTCGTGCGTCACGAGCTTCGCATCGCTGCCTTAATGAAATTCGAACAATGTCGCTTCTCGAGCGAGGGACTCGTCGCTGCATGTGGATCCGCCTGTGCGTAACCGTTTGCATTTCGACAATAGCAGTAACACTGTGGTTTAAAACTCTGGAAGATTTATAATCCGAAAGCTTGGAATCGTCTATTATCTTCTACAGGGTGAACTCTTTGTGTCATCATTTCCTCCTGGTACCTTTATGCATTTGCCCGTAAAAAAGGAAGGAAGTCGTAGTATTTGATTGAGATGAAAAGGGAAGCGTCTCCGATCTGCTGAAAGGACTCTTGTCAATAGCGCAACCCCTCGCTACTTGTTTTATATATATCTTTTTCCTACCTTTTCTCGTTTTTGCGTCATTTGTCTCCCGTGACTTGGAAAATCTTAAACGTATACCATTTTTACAGGAATGCCACATCCGTCCCAGGATCCCTTGATCGTTCAGCACCCTGCCAAACGACTGAACCCTCCCTGAGTGTTATTTTTTATGTATGTTATCTGAATATAAATATTTAAGAAAAATGATTCAAGTGAAAGCATCAGGCTGAAACCGAAAATATTGTCTTCATTTTATTCTTCGAAACTCTATGCGCTGCTCACGTTCTCGCGAACGGAGTATATAGGCGCTTGGCAAAAGCAATTTGGAACACGTGTGTTCTCGAAATTCCGTAGAAACTCGCCGATCCTTTCACTCTTAGTACTCAGGGTCTTCCAAATAATTATTTATGCGAGTCTATATTAAGTCAGATTCACATATCAGACTGTATTGCTATCTGGATCTTACCTATTCTTTAGACCTAGTATTATTGAGCGTTCATGCCAAGTATTCTGAGCAAAAATTATGAGCATTATACTGAAACGAGTTTTTAGAAATTCTCAGAGAAATATATGAAGCTGCGTATTTACACTACTGTGTGGTCCATCTGGTTAAATTGTAATTTCCTAACGCTTTAATTGTATCTTATAATGTTTTTACCCGTTATAAGATTCTTGACTGCTCATGATGAACAAAAAAAGTATAATCAATTTTTTTGCTAGAGTCTATATACTCTATGTAATGTCTTAACTCAACTCTATTAAGTATCAGTTTTATAATCTAAAGTCTATTCTATCGAATTTAAGTATCGAATCTGGATATAATCTGAAAAAAAATAATGGACCAATATTGCAAAACTGAACAGGCGTACCAGTACAGATTGGAAAGAGGGTACATTGTGGGTTACGTGATGCACGCGAGACTAGATTGTTAAAGAAATCTTTGAGGCTGTTCAAGGTGAGAAGGGAGAAAATAAAAAGAAAGAAATAAAACAGAAGGTCAGAAGTTTCAGATCACGAGAGAGTCGCAGAAAATTCTTTGGGATTAGACCAGTGATTTCCCATATAAAAGGAGGATCGAAAAGGTGGGAGACTTTACGATTGATTAATCTTTAGAACTCATGGCGTGCAGCAATTGTATTTCACGCTACAGTGCAAAGTCGCTATGTCTGTGGCTGAACAATAAACACAAATCGTTTTAGGTGGGAGCAATTTTTTGTTGGCTAACTTAAAAATCTACTTGCTGAAACAAAAACAGAGACTAATTTTTATCACTGAGAATTTCAAATAATTCTGCAATCCACATGAATAACTTCATCAATTTGATTTCGACACAATTTTATCAAACTTCTCGACGTTTCGGAATTCTTTTCATTTTTCTCTTACATTTTTGAAATTCACAGCTTATTTATAGACCCGGCAATTTCTCTTGTCTTTCTCACCCGTTTTTTTTTTTTTTTTTTTTATAATGAAATAAATAACCAACGCGTCAGCGCACAAGTGTCTTACATAGAAGCGGGTTTCATATATATATATATATACATATATGACCTTCTGTCCCTTTGCGCTCGATTTTCCCTTTAGATTTACGACGCACCCAAAGGTATAGATTAAACAGTCTCCGAGAACGGTTCAAGTTGTGGCAATAAAATTTGTTTTTTTTTTTCTTCCCGACTGCACTGAAATTCCGAAATTTGATTCCGTAATGTAAAATTACAGTAGACGCCTCAAGGTATTTACATATTTTTAAACTGTGGCACGTGTACGATTTCTCATTTTAAATTAAACCTCGCGCCAAACACCTTTAAAATTTGAAAATCCAACATGCATGTCTAATTCGTTATCGCAAGCAGTATAGCTATAGAGGCGTGGCTCGGTAATTCCATTATTAAAGTAGTTCGTGACTTCAAATTGTTATTTAACGTCCCCACGTGACCGCAGAACTTAATCCCTGTCTAATGATACTACGCCACTCCTCACCTAGCCATAGCCTGCGACAAAAAGCGAATGCAGAGGTCGCTGGTTTATCGTTAAATACGTTTTAATGATCCTTCGTTAATCCCAGAACACGTTTCGCCAATAGTTGTCCCCGTTTTCCATTCGGAATTCTCCGGACATTTGCACGGCGGCGTAAACTCGTTTTGTCATTTTCCGGTGAGCTTGCCTTTGTCAGGCAATCAAGAGGATTGGAGTACACCGTGTGTACTAATGCGACGGAAGTGGCTTTGAGATACAGAAGCGAAACTTCCGGTGAACCTGAAGTAGGGGACAGACTCATTATAACTGCAAATTGAGAGAGATATAATATTTGAAGAAAAAAAAAAGTAATTATTTATTTTAAAACCTGTTATTACTTATTTTTTTTTTATTTTTTACATCAGACGGATTTCACGAGCGATCATCCACAAGACAAAGCCATCCTCTGAACGTCTTTGGAACGTCTCGAAATTCTTTTCTAACTGTGCCCGCTCACCTGGTCAATTTGGACGATCACTATGTCGGTCTTTCTCTTGCGCACGTAAGCGCTCATAAGAGCCTCTCTCTCGCACTCGCTGTAGGTATAGGAAATATGAAAATCTGTATGTTTCTTTGATTTCTTGAATCGAATGTGACAATCTATAAGCAGAGTTACCTTCATACACTTTTATCTGGATAATGTAGCAAGTGTTATTGTCATCTTTTCTATTTTTTTCTATCATCCTGGATCAAAGGACAGAAGATCCTTAGGAATAGCATATTTCATTCCGGTAGGAGGCTTCATTGGTAGAAACGGTGATACTGTCCATAATAACTTCCAGGGTTCGCTATTTTCTAAGACGAAGGTAGGATTAAATGTGGCGGAGACTTCCGGAAGTTCCGGTGATTCTTGGCTAAAACGGTCCATGGCTATTGCCATTCCTTAACTCCAGGCGTTTACCGGCCTCTACGTCACACTGTTATTTCTGTTCGTAGGAAGGTGAAGTTAATGTCTCGATTAAGTCCGACGTTAATCCCACGATCCTGACTAATCGTTACCTCTACTCTCGAGATTTAAACCGGAAACGTAATTGAGCTTAGCTTCAAAGTAGAAATATCCCAGTAAAGCCTAAGTCAAATCCTAATATAAACTTTTTGTATCCAAGCAACGAAAGAACACGCGTAGACGTTCCACGTGGTCTGAATGGTTGGATACATCATGTACAATACAAAGCCGTATTATGCTCCAAGGAAAATGTACGTTATCGGAATAAGTATTTTGACAAGATTTTGTACGTTGATCACTGTAAAAAAGCATAGCTTCTTCTACGAGGCACAGGCTAGTAACAATTGTACTGTCGTTAGAAAAGGGTCGACCCTGGTCCTTAAGATTTTAAAAGTTTCTTATACCACCTGCGAGTGCGAGAGAGACGGACTTACGCCAATTTACATGGGCGAGAAAAGGACAATCATATTGACAGCTCAAATTATAATATACGTAACTGTCTTATTCTTCGAAGGGACAACGAATAATCTTGAGATGGGTTCTCGCGTAGGCAACTTGTGGCTATGTGATGGCTATTTCATACTGTATCGTGCCACGAGATTAAACGCATCTTTCGACTTTGAGGAGAAGAGGATATCCTTGTAACTTAATGTCCCGGTGGATTAACAGGTAGATTCAGGATAACACAGGCTGCAAATTACTGTATACCTCGAATACATTATACGTTACTCCCACGGCTCTTGAATGGCACACTTCAAAGCTCTCGTCAGCTAAAATAATTATGAAACGCCAAAAGTTTTCGGACAAGGCCTACAAATACACTCAAACCTTTTTTTGCCAGTCTTTTCTCGGGCAACATTCGACCAAATCACGTTCAAGATTTGTCTATAGAAAAACGTATATCCCCCACTCCCACCTACGTTATGTTTTCAAAAAACGGAAAATATCGCGGTCTACCGTTGGACATGCTATCACTCCCTTCCGTAGAACAGGCTCTAATAGGGACGAAGCACGCAGTGTAAGGGCCCGAGTCATTTCCAAAGCAGAGGACCGGTCATTAGTAACAATGTCCAAAGTGAATAGGAGGCTTACTGCTTCGGAAATCCCAAAGGCGGTTCAATGAAACTCATGAGAAACAGATATCACCGACTAACGTCGAGGATCGCTTGCACAGAGCCGGCCTTGGGACGGAATTTCCACTAAGAAACTAATTTTACGGCGCGGAAATAGAACAAAGGAGACTTCATTGGGCTCAAATGGTGGATCTCAGTCAAGATTAAAAACGAATTTTATGGACCGACGTTTTACTATAATTTTTCCAAATTTAAATCCTTGTCCGGAAACTTTTCGCCGACACTGCAAACGACGCAGCGTGTATCCGATAGACTCGTATAACCAGATTGCTGAACAAGGAATCTTTGATATGCACACAGTACTGTCGTCCACTGACGCGATAACTGTCACAATACCTGTATTGTTATTTATTTACTTGGACGATACCATACGTCACTCGTACTTTGTATGGAAACTAGGTTTATAGGTCGTACCACGTACAGGCCATTACAAAGTTTTATCAATGTCGAGTAAAAATTACTAACTTACGAAATAAATGGAGTTGAGCGAGTTCCACGCTCGAATTGCATTGGCGAATGGTTGTTTCTGGATGAATCGCTATGGTTGAGAATGGTCAAACGGAGCTGTAGGTAAATTGCCGCATTTGCCTTTATAGGTAAATTTCTATGACTCGGCCATTTTGAATGGGAAAATGCATCTTGTCCAGCGAATAGACGTAACTTGCATCCCGTTCGCACGTAGGGTACATGCATTTGTCTAGTATTTTCTACGATGCATATTTTACCCCCTTCCGCCAATCCACAGTGCGAGCACGTGTAACCGCCGTTCCTGACTGTCTGGACTCACTGGAATCCACACATGGTTTCAGCTTCATCGCAGACTCATCCCTGGATGTGGATGTTCAGGCGTCACTCGTGTGTACGAGGATGCAAGTGGCGCATAACCAACCAACCAACCAACGCGTTCCATTTAGGCTGCATCGATCGGGCCCACTGCGCTCTTCTTCCTCGATGCTGACACCGGAAACTGCCGAAAACTATTCCGAGGCCAAGGCGATGGAATACCGATATCCCATTTGATTTGTGCAATTTTGCTTTCCTTCATCCGTTGCTAATTAACGTACTACGCATCTCTCTTTATTGCGCAGTTACCTGCGAGTCAAGATCAAGAGGTCTCGGTGGCCTGGTCCAGGCTCTTGGACAAACTTCAACCAGAGCCCTGATTGCCGCACTGGATGTCAATACCTGCGACGTAGCAGCACGGCTGGCTCATCTCTGGGACAAACCATTGCTTACCTGGACCTGTCCCTTGGTGAGTGCATACGGACTACGTATGGTTGAAGGTCAATATGTGTTTGCGTGAGAAAGTACAGAAGCGTTTTGGAGTTTCTTCTTTTTTTTCTCTTTGCCATCGTTCGGGACTACCAACCCTACGTAAGAGTCAGCCCTTTGTTTGCAAAGCAACGCTTCGGCCGTCACCCACGTAGCAACACGTAGCATTTGGGGCTTCGAGGAACGAATGGAGGGAAAATGAGTGAAGAATGAAATGTTTTCGTCTTACAAACCAAGCACGGGTCTCGTTATTTTTTTGCCTTTTCCCTGTGCCCTGCACTTTTCCGGGGCTCCAGCAACCCGAATACAAATTTTTTCTATAATTTGTCCGTCAAGGCTTCATCTTCTTCAGCTTCCGCTTTTATCTTCTTTCTTTCAATTTTTCTTTCGCTAAGATACACGTGAACACCCAACCTCATCCGGTTTCTCGAATATAGGTCTTCTTGGTCATAAAAATTAGATAATTCTCGTGGGATATAAATTTTCTGTAAAAAAGTTAAAAATTTCATGAGTAACGCGATTATTATTCCTTCCCTAATATCCAACCCCCAACATCCCATTTCTGGTTTCGGTCTCTCGCTCAACGTTATTGACCCTGGTTACCATGAAAAATATCATCCCTCTTCTTTTCAGCCCCGATAAACATCCGGGCATTGCTGAACAAAGGGATTTAGTCATAAAGGTGTAAAGCCTACAAGGGATACCAATCAAAATAATATACTAGTTTTTTAAGCAGTTTTGGGATAGCAGATAATTTGTTATACGACGTCAGGATGGTACCACTGTATATGCTTGGACGCTTGCGGTTTGCCTTGTAAATAACCCACGTTATAAAGTACATAAGGATCAGCAAGGACCATTCTGTAAATGGAGAATTCACGAGACCCTTTTGAAAACTAGTGATTTTATCCTATCCAGTTCCCGTTAAAATATCAAGTCGTACTTTTCGTCCATCTTTATTTAAACCCCTTCCTGGGCAACCTATCCCCGTGGCTAATCCCTACGAAATTTCATCAACTGCAGGCAAGAAAAACAAATAATTTGACAGTTTATGTCATTCGGTCCTAACTGGTTGACAACGACATCCATTCGAAGTACAGTCGACCTAGTTTGAAAAGATTTGTTGTTAGGCAAAAGTTGGCAAGTTAATCTCGAGAGGGGTTGCTGTGTATGTCGCACCAATGTATACCTAGTTACCTATATATACAGGGTGTAAGTTATATATACAGAGGGTCTATATAGCATAATAAGTAATAGCATATATACTGAATGAATCAGGGACGGGGAAATATGTTTATAGAGATGTAAATGTATATCCCGAGCTAAGGGATGAAAATCTTGTGTGAAGTCTTCTTCTTTTTCTTTTTCCTCTACTCGCCCTTATGGAATCGCGCTTCGCTTTATTTTCAGGCATTTTTACTTACCAAAGGGACCTTTAACCTCTTGGACGAAACTTTTTCATAGGGCGATATTAGTTCCAGGAGTACTTATTAAGCTTCCAGCCAAACGACGAAATTCCAAAACTTAAAGAAATCGTTCGTCTCTCTTTTTCTCGTACTTTCTTTAACTCGTCTCTTTCTCCCTCTCCTTTGGTCTCTATCAGCCTTTTAATCGATATTATATCCTAGGATGCTTCGTACTTTCTTGTATTATTCTGGTCGTTCGGTGGATGCAAAAGGAGCTTTGAAGCTGGCATATTTTTGATCGACTCTACGCTTTTCTATATTTTCAAATCCTTTTGATGTTTCCGCAGAGGTAACAAGAAAAAAAAAACGATTTTGAATATACCCTTTTTTTCCCCCAAAGCAAATCCCTTGGGACACTATAATAACCTAGCCCTATGTATTTCTTCTACCGATTCCCTTGGAGATCAGATAAAAATTGTTCTTTTCATTTATCCATCATAAACTTCGTTCCGTTGAACGTAAATCCTTTCTGACTATCGATTGTTAGCGCTAGTCCTATAAGACAGTGAGTTCCTATGTTCAGAACTTGATTCCCGAAGGGTAAGTTCGGACCGTCGAACACCCTTGTGTGCTTTCATTTGATTGGTAATCGAGAAGGTGGCTAGAGACTGATAATACCAAAACTCTGGTCAAACTTAGTATTGCTTTTATTTGGTATTGATTTTTGATCAGGAAGGATAAGGGAGGAAAAAAAAGAAGGAAGAAATTGGATCACATATGAAAAATTCAAAATAGGTATGGTAATTTGAAAATTGTATACACTAATATATATGGACAGTGGGAATTGTGAGAATTTTTAAATCAGCAGAAATTCAGGGGTAGCTGTGGGAAATACTGATATATCCCCAGTGGGTGAAAATCCTGGTATTATTTCCATTTAAATGAATCCTACGAATTTTCCTTTGTCTATTTTTCATTTTTAATATACTCATATTTAACACACACACACACACACACACACACACACACACACACACACACACATATAAATAAAGGAAATTATTATGTACGAATAAATAGAATTTCTCATGTTGGATACCCCAGTCAGTGTTGCTGGAAAACTTGATGTTATTCAGGTTGGCTTTCGTGTATAAAGATACACGTAAATTTCAGCCGAGTTCACATGAGCTGCACGTAACGTTACGTCACGACGTTAGTTACGGTCCTGGCAGTATCCGGAGGCGCAATTATCTCGTAATATTTAACGAAGTTGATTTTCAGTTCGGTAAAGTCGATCGTTTCTGTCATAGGAAAACAGGACGGGACTAACGAGGTGTCATTTTCGAAATGGTGAAAATAACGTTGATGGGATGTATTGTCGGTTTCTAAACGAAAGCCGGAAAATATGTACATTCCCATGACTAATATCACGATGCACTCTAAGTGGTCACGTATTACAAATGCATCGTATTTATAAATAAATCTGACGTAAAGAGGGCGAGGGGGCGAAACTGGAGGGAAAAAAAGGACAACTCGATGCACGCGACCTATTGGTTTTCCCACCTAACTTTACCTTGTACTTCGATTAGATTTTCTTTATAATTTTCCAGTCAACGGCCAATAAAGCTTTTCCACCCCTACACGTTGTATCCTCCTTGAGCTGCTGTTTTATTTTAATATCCATGGAATCAGAGGGTGACAGTGCGAACTCGTACTAATGCCGAGGTGGATTCTCCGCCATTTTGGTAATTCAATAGATTCGCGTTAAGAAAGATATTGGGCATAATTTTGATAAAACTACTCTTATATTTTATTTTATAGTTCACCCTTACACGGTCCCCCCGAAGACTCGCCACGATGTCAGATCCCGGGTTAGTCGTTTCAAGGAAACATAACCTCTGCGCCAGCTCGAGGATCGTGATAGGCGGAAAATAAATAGCAGAAAAGAATCGAGGGTTGCTGGGACTGTTTCAAGCGGGACGTTACAAAGTTCCTTTTAGGGATTGATCCGATGCTTCGAAGCGGGAAATTATTTGAGTTACTCAAAGTTGGCACGACTGATCGTGCGCGTACAAATCGATAGGATAGTTACGCGTTGTTTGCGGAAATGGAATTTATGCTCGCAAGCACGTCGATCAAATGGTGGTATTAAATTTCTCATAGGGGATGAAAAGGGGTGCACACACATTATACTGACTCCGTCGTACATTCACAATTCAAGACTGTCCCGGACTGCATGGATCGCATTTACGTTGATTCGATAATCGATAATGTTAAGCGACGTTGAAAAGCCCCATTAAGCCAACGATATAAACTCAAGTCGATATATTTCGTGCCGCGTCGACTTCGATGACGACTGTTGACTCGCTTCAGGAATCCAATCGCAGGTTTTTATGTCACTTCACATTTCGTACAATCACTTTTCACTGAAACTTTCAGAAAAGCGTCGAGGAGCGCGAACTGTCATCGATCGTACGACTGTCTCCATCTTTACCAGCAATGGCGGAAGCGCTCACTCAGATTTTCCTGCACTTTAAATGGAAATCCGTAGCTGTTATCGGAACGGGTGAGTCTCTTCGTTCTTATACCTTCCAATCACTTTAGATTGACTACGTCGACCTGAGCTTCGACTTTGTACATGAGTGTTTTCCTTAGCTGTCGATTATTCCGTAAGATTAATTAACAAGAGTCATTGAAAATAATTAGCTAATCGATCTTTCCATAAGAAATACTCACATTAATCAGTTATCATTGTCCTCGTGGGAAGTCACCTATATTCCTTAAAACTGTCAAATTTGCAGGTTACGTATTCCATCATTTGATCTTTACAATTATGCATACATATATATGTATATAAGGGTAGTGGGTATAATACGTGAAAGCATACGAGGTATGAATATGTGTTTCTTTACTTCCAGCTTAATTATGCATTCGAATACCTTGACACTGTGAACCACCCTTAATGAACCTCGCAATACGTTTTACGGCTGTCGAGGGTATTTTTAAGAAATTTCTGTGATTTCCGTTGTGACTTCCACGGTATGAAATGGTGGCTATACTTGGGTGCCTTTAACGAGGATCTCCCGCGAATAAATTAGAGGGTTTCTTCCGAGGTGAGCCATCATTATGTAGATTTATTATTTCCAAAAAAGTGGCGATGCATGAAGTAAGTAACCGCCATATTGAAACGGTACAGTAATCTCGTTACTACGTTACCCCATTGACAGGACTGTCAATTATATCGAATGGAGCTTGTCAGTATCAATTAACCTGTGTCACAGTGGTTTTTTTTTGGTCATCCCTTTACCATGAAATAATTATCTGTGAATATTTTTCCCTGTCGAAGATCAGTGTATACGGAAATGAGATAATGGCTTTTCTAAAAGAGGACCTTTAGTCTTGTATAGCATCTCGGGTGAAGATACATTCATTGTTAATTGGGTGTAACGTTCAGGTGGACGGCGGTGCCATTTGTCTAACGAAACTTCACAACCCCTTTAGCTACTCGACGACCCTTTTATCCCTCGTGGTAGTAGAACTATGTGTATACACAAAGCACAAGCGCGTAACCGTGGATGAGATTCACTGAAAGATATTCAATGTGAATTATTAGAATTTACGAAAATGACTTCGATATTTTACTGGATCCTTTGTGTCTTTAAGGACTTTTTGCGTCTGTAGGACTACGGGAGATAAATTCTTCTCATTGCCAGAAAGCTTTTTACGTTTCACGATTGAAGCTTTTGTTGGTCCATCTCTGGACACAGACGTTAAATAAAAGTCAATTAATCCGATAATTTTTTTTATACACGAAAAGTAGTTTTTTACAGTCATTTATTACCTTTGCGTTCATTCCTGGTTCTTAATTAATCGCGAGTTTCCATGTAACTCGACGAATCTTGTCGCCGAGTCTCGACGACTAATTTTCTCGGTTTTTTCTCTCTTTCGAGAATTTTTCGTCCGTCCGCGTAAAAGGGAGAGAACCAAAAAAAAAAAACAGTGGGAAAGAAAATGCCAGTAGAAATAAAAAATGTACGTGGCTTGCTACGGAGCGCTAATTTTTTTTTTAATATGTACCTCTGGAAACTTGTTATTAATTTAAAAGTTTGAATTAACGTAATTCGCAACTTACACACCCGGTATACGAAGTTCTTCGTGGCAATTATTTTCTCGAAATTAGATCTCTGCTTCGCGATAACACATGCTTTTCCGATACTTCGGATTTTTGCCGTATGTTAAATTTCATGGGAAATTCATGATATAACGTCGACCGGATTTATTCTTCTTTTTTTTAAATTATTTTTTTTTCTTTCTCTCTTTTACGTTATTAACGTTCAGATCTTTCTGGCGAGGCTTTTAACGGTGCAACGGATTATCCTTGAGGTAATTCCATAACGATATGCATTGTCGTCTGCTCTACTTTTCTTAAATCCTTCGTCCAAGATCTTTTATTCTCACGAATCCATTTACGGCTCTCAGTCGCGTCCTAGTGATAACGAGAAATTCCCTAGGTTTAAGAACTAGCGCTATTACGCTAACTCTCCTCGACTAATTGCTAGCTAGTTCTACAGTAGCGAGGTTCAGGGTATAATAAAATAAAGGGACAAAAAAGAAACAGAAAGGGGAAAAAGATAACGCACCGTGAAAGCATAAGGTGAATTTATCTTAATTATCATCTCGAACTGATTTTATCGAACCAATCCGCTTTCAGGTTCCGAATCCTTTTTCCCGTTTAGTCCTTGGGTAACTTTGCTCGTTCGGGAAGACGACCTGAAGGTCGGCAGAGTCCCTCGTAATTTTTTAATCAAATTTCCTGAGCAAGGGCAGAAAATTTGACATTCATATAAATATGAAGAATTTCCAGCATCCGTGTTCATTTATATTTAAAAAAAAATTGAATCTGAAAGGATCTGTGGATCGTATATAGATGTACATCGTTTTTATTCAGCGCCGAGATAATCAGGGCGCATCAATCTATATTTTCATCCCCTGAACGAAGTCAGATATCTAAGTGGCATTGGGTTACTTAAGGACTTCTTGGTCTATTCAACTTTTAATCGAAATTCGTCATTACGCCGTCGCTGTGTAATTAGTCTATGGTACCGCATTGCATTTCCTTATTAACGTCTATAACTTATCTAATTACTTCGGTGCGGTTGCAGCAGGCGCCCACGTGGATAAAGTACCTTCCCCGCCGTTACGTCAGCCCTGAAAATATTAAAGAATTTCAAAGTCTCGAGTTATAAAAGCTGCGATTCCTGGTAATACGGTAGAAGAAACTACCCCTAGGTCATTTCGTGGCAGTAAATTATCCCGAATGTCCAAAAGAATTTCAACTCTTCCAGCAGGACGGGTGAGCCTTCCGTCCCCTTTTTTTACCCTTTTCACCCCACTTTTTGTCACTTCAAGAGAAACGACAAGCAGCGTCCACGCTACGTGAAAATTCACGCCATCGCTATTTTCGGAAATGCTCTAAATTTTCGGCATTTATATAGGTGCGAGTATTCTGGACTTGCAGAATTTTTGGACCATTCGATAAGAGCTAGACAGTGTGCAAGGGATGAACAATTTGAATTACCTTTATCCTTACAGATCACGAACCTTGGTCCAGCTTGGACAGAGCTGTGGTTGGTGCTTTACGCAGTATAGGAGTTCTACCACGGCATCATATGGTTCTACCCTCGCGTGCAACAGTTAAGCAAATCCACACCTCCTTACGACCCCTGCACACCATACCCTGCCGAGGTGAGTATGCGCCAGTACCGTCGGTCTTATCGTACCTAGACTGCCGTACCTCCCATAATTTAATCTACCACGTAAGTAACAGTATGGGGTCAAATCGTTTAACAGCCCAACTTGCCAAGTTAAGAGCAGCCCCTTTCTCGTGGATTTTCACGAGCTTAGAAAAGCACCCGTATATCCAGGGGAAACGATATCACTCGTAATTTGACTAGTACAGCGATACGACTGCGAATACGTATATACTTAAGGGTGGTTGAGCCACTTGAATAAAAGGAGCAAGGCCACCTCCCGGGGGTGCAGCTGTGAATCTCCTAGAAGTAGGATTTATCGCATTGACAAGTTGCATAAGATACTTCTGGGTCGATTTCGTAAGACGACCTTGGGTCGTCTGTAACCTCATGTACCGACCATCTATTTGAATGAGGATGCAAGTGACGTAAGGGGTTGTTACTATAGGTACTTACAGCCGGCACTTGGGATTTAATGAGATAATCGTGCCCAAGTACTTTTTATACAATCTAGACACTCTTAGAGTGGATCCTTTATTATTCCTTAAGGAGAGATAAGATGAGACCAGCTAGACGTCATATACATGTATATATATATATATATATATACTTCTTTTTACTTAACAGTGCTCGTGTTATGCCTGCCATTGGATGCTGAGTTCTCCAGCCGGGTACTCGCTGAGCTGGATGTAATGCGCGAATCTCACTACTTCTTTTTACTTAACAGTGCTCGTGTTTTATTATTCCTTAAGGAGAGATAAGATGAGACCAGCTAGACGTCATATACATGTATATATATATATATATATATACTTCTTTTTACTTAACAGTGCTCGTGTTATGCCTGCCATTGGATGCTGAGTTCTCCAGCCGGGTACTCGCTGAGCTGGATGTAATGCGCGAATCTCACGTACCCACTTCAGCCATTGTGATGGTCCATCCGAAAACTCCTGAGCTCTTCCAACCTCGCCAGACCCCAATTTCGTCTTTCACGAATACAACCAGCAACGTCACAGCCAGCGTACAGCCGACACTCAGCAGCACCCTGTCTTCCAATTTTTCCAACCACGACGCATCTCACGACGCGAGAGCCAGCAGCGAGAGCCATCCTTGGGCCAAGGATAGAAAAGACCCTGGACGTTTTTCACCCTCCAGGAACCTCAGCCAATCGACCCTCCATAATCTGCTGGTTCTGGCGCCTTTCGACCGGAGGTAACCAATGCGTACAATCTCCTTACACCAGGATGAGCACACCGTTACCATCAATATTTAATACAGGGAACATTGTTAACTTTGAGAATATTTATCTCGCGTGGCAGGTGCGTCATCATTTTTCGACTCCCAGGGAAGATTTATATTCTTATATTAATTTTAACATTATCATTGCGCGCAAGTCCATGACAAATGTTTCTGGAAATTGCGGAGGGAATTTTTTTAGGTTAGGTTAGGCTATAAATAAGACGAGAGAAATTGGTGAAACTTTTAAAGCTGTCGGCACGTGGTACTAAACATATATGTTCTCTTGGGAAGCTGCGCGAAAGAATCTTGAGGTATTACCAGTTGTTTTTAGGTCATTGGGTAAACCATGATTGTTTCTAGTATTGGCTCGCTGGGTAGAGGAGATATCGATATAATATACATACAGCATATACAGAGCTGTACGTTATAGATATGTGTATTATAGGGATATGAGGGAATTAACGTTATTTCGTCAGATACAATTTGTCATGGGAATTTGATTGTAGTCAGTCACGTGTCATAATCTCCCAGTGGATTGACGTTACTGTGCAAAATTTTTTAATTGGATTTTCTTAATTAGTTTCCAGAGTTCGTAGCACAGAACTACATGGGTGTTTTATTGATTTTCAGGTGCAACTTTCACAGACTATTAAACTGCACAGAGAGTTTCGCCGAGATGAAAATCGTGGATCATCTGCGGGAATCTTTGGATATTCTTATCAGGGACAATTCTAGTATTAATTCGTATAACAATAATATGTACGCTTACGCATTATTGAATTGGCACGACGAGGAATGGAGAGCGATACTCACAGTGACGGAACGCGATCAAGAACTCCTGGTGCAGGAATTGACGACGAACGACTTTACCGACGAGGAAGTCTTCGGTTCTCACTGTGACGACGAGAACGATTGCACCGAAGGTACGTGGAACAAGGAGATAAAGTAATGAAACGTCGTTCGAAGCTGACAGAGGGAAAGATCCTTTCTGGACGGATGAACAATAATTTTCATTGATCCTATACTTTCGGCAGATGACGCTATACCCTTCCGGACCGCACATATCGTAGCCATCATCCTGGGATCTCTTCTCTTCGCACTCATTGCAATCGTCACTGCGGCTCTCATACGGTAATTCATTTATTTGTCTGTCTGATACATCCCTGGCTTGGTTCTACTTCTGGCACACACGTATAACCCACTCTCTAGCTCTAAGGTCAATTGCAGACGGCACCTGTTGAAGAACAGGATGTCCAAGGGTCCCTACAAGATCATCCTCACGGCATCGGACTTTGTATTCCCACAATTACCAGATTCCAGAAGGGTGAGCATCTCGTTTTACATCCTCCCTGGACTCATATTTCACGTCTTACGGATTTTAGGAGCTCACGCGTTTCATCCTGACCGCTTCCGGTCACCCTCAATCGTATTCAAACAAACCTCAAAAACCTGAAACGACCTCGTCGGATCTCGTCGACCTTTTTCAACTAGATCGGACGTAATTAATTGCATGGACTTAACAAGCTAACTGGATAAACTTACTAAATCATCGTCATTACCAGCGTTATCCTGTTAATTCTTTACAAGACCGGAAGTCACTTTAGTGGCTTTGAACTGTTTCAGTCAATTTTATACAATTTTTCTGGTCTCGTGGGGTTGGGGGATGTGGGAACAGAAACCGACGTGACACTAGGGCCCAAAGAAGCTACTACGCAGGCGTATTCCAAAGAGAACGCTTCTCAAAAGGTGCACTCTACACTTTACTTTTTAGTAGTATTATTATTATTATACTTCACTGTGTGAACATCAAAATCAAGACAACGAAAGAGCTCACTGACACGTAAATAGTTTGGCTATTTTTTATTGACTTTATAACAAGGTATATGTTTTTCTAACTATGAAATATCATACAAGACCAAATCTCAAAGTTTATTTTGTAAACGTAAACTATATTTATGATTATTTAACCGACAAAAGTGAACAAAAAATTATGAATCAGGTATGAATTCTCCGCTATAGCCCGGAAGTCACTATAGTGGCGCGAGAGTAGGGGGTCAGCATCTCCACCCTTCAACCCAACGACATTGATGAAGAAGTTCTAGGGCTAAAAAGCAAAAAAGTCAGTCAAGGACATGCCGGTCTCGTAAAGATTAACCATAACCTCAGGAGCTTCCTGCTAACTAACTCCTACGAAATACTACGAATGTTCCAGGTCGACGAGGGTATAGAGGCCATGCTATGTTGCTGGTTGCAGCAACTCCAGGAATTCGGTGGACCCGAAGTTGACAAGCCGGATCTTCTACAGGGCAGCGTAGGTTCACTGAGACCGCATCTTCAGGCGAGTACCGGAAGTCTCGCAAGACACACGATTCTGAAAGATCCTCGTGCGAGGTACAACGTAAGTACGAAAAAATATGCATTTACGTTTGCTGGGATGAAGAAATGAATATTCAAAATTTCGGTATAATCGTCCACGCTTCAAGCTCAAATATTGAAACCATTTATGTAACAGCCTGTTCGGTAGCAGCCGGAAATCTTTTGCTAATGCCACTCATTTCCGTCCTGATTTAATCAAGAAGAATTGATGGCACTTGGCGCGCCGGATAAAGTCAAGGGAATTTCGCAAGCACCCCCATTAGGCCTATATAACATACATATATACATAACGAGATTCTCTCTCTCTCTCTCTCTCTCTCTCTCTCTCTCTCTCTCTCTCTCTCTCTCTCATTCTCATTCTCGAAAGAGGTAATCGCGTCATACTCTCTGACGATGATGTCGTAACGTTTCGTTTTATCGTTTCTCACCCAGTCATCCCATAAGTACTACAAGCTCGTTACTCCCGTCGCTTCGCGTCTCCCTTGATGCCATAAGTGTTACGCCACAGATACACTTGCTGGAAATTATTATGTACGAAGACTTTATGGATGTTGTATGAGATAATACGATACGCAACGATAACTTTTCCACAAGATGAGAATCTTTTAGAGTCCAGGTGTTACTTTTCTTTCAATATTTGTATACACTGTTAACTGGTACAAGGGTTATCGTGCATTCCACCAAGATACAGTTTCTGGTAAGAGTCGCAATTAAATCAAAATTAGTCTAAATCATCAAAGCATTTTGGAGGTTTATGCAAAAAAAAAAAGAAAGAAAATTTCAAACTTTATAGCCATTCAAAAACGTATCAGTAGTGTAATTAATTTGATTAGAGGTTAACACCAATTTTTGTATTTTGCTCGCAGTTATGCATGTCCTTCTCGCACACGTGTACACATTCATAAGTCCGTCTCTCTCGCACTCACGCAAGGTATACAAATTTCTAATAATCCAAGGTCTCTGACCCTTCTACGATTTCGAATCGTGTTGGCAGCTCGCCAGTGGACGTCGGTAAACTACTCAGCTGTTACTCAGGACTCTAACGAGACTTTTATGAGACGTCTGCTCGACTTGTCTACTCGCGGATAAGACTTCTCTTTAATGGTATATCTCTTCTCAGTAAATGTATATAGTAGGTACTCTTGTATGTCTAGTATCTATTTCCTCGTACGGGAGTGACTATTATTCCCATTTACCGTAAGTGGGTTAACAGAGAACCTGGGAATTCAATATTATTGACGGACTGTTGCTGCATATCGATCTACACCGCATGGTCACGCGTATCTAATAGCGCATTATGGAATGCGAATAAGGGACGTGAGACATATCGTAGATTCTATGTACGATATTCGCAATTTCTCCAAATATCATAATACCCACAAAGGTGGAAACAGCATAAATCTCCATTTGGATCAATCAATATGAAAATCAAGTACGGATTAATTTCATCAATCAAAATGGCAGTCAGATTGATGTACGAGATACCACCTCCTGTCTCATTGTATAAATAAATTGATACGGGACTCTGTCAACTATCTGATTCGCACACTGATATTATGATAGTATGATGCCTCAAAGGCAAATTACGTGCTGATATATCATGACGAAGTACATCAGCGGCTACGACGTAACGCGCCAAGCAGCTCACCTAATAACCTGTATACGTTTACTTGTTTATCAGACAAAAAATTATCGTCGACTTGGCATCCCTGTGAAGTCTGATATACACCGTTTGCCCCCTACGCGCAGCGTATTGTAATAATAATAACAATTCGTAATACACATCCGATATTTTTGTATCTCGTGCTGATGCAATTTTCATCGCCCAGTGGGTGGCTTCTCGAGAGGACAAAGTGAACGAGACGGAAAATAAAATTTAAAAAATTCTCCTCTACCCTTTTTAGGGGCGACGCATGCGCAGTCGTCGAATGAGAAAAAGTCACTGGAGGACTAGTGAAAGAGAAAAAGAAGGTATTTCATGAATATGAAAAATTTGTCAGATCGTCGGATTTGTCACAGAGACGTAAATGGTGGTGGCGCGCACTTTGAAAACGTAATTTGCTTCGGCACGAAATAAAAGATTGTCGGGTCGAGTAGTTTAATGCTGAATGGGTGAAAATTTTGGTTCTGTAAAAAGCATAGGAAATGAGAGTTCATGGGTTTGTGGAAATTGTAAATGTTAGGTCGGGGAGAAAGACTAGTGCGAGTTAGTAACATGGAAATCTTTGTAATATGTCCTTTCTATAATTTTCATTATCGTTCGCACTGTACTGTTTACGTAACGAGATATACCGATAGCTGGTGTGCTTCACTCATTTAGGAGTAAAGGTTGTAGCAAACTTCTAACTAGAATCGCTTTTCACCCTTAACTTCAGTCGATTTCAATGTGATCACTATAACCTCTAACACGATTTTAGTCCTGGTCGAGCAGTTGACGCGTTTCCACGTATTCTGTTTTAATTGTTGGCAATCATGGTAACGCTATGTCAATTCCCTGGATCGATGCATATTTTGGAATCATTACTCAGTGTCGTACAGTATTAATTAGTATACACTGTGTTTATCTCAGCGGCACATACACCACGTGTAAAACGTTTGAGCATTAAGTCTCTTGTATACTATTTGTAAAGCAGCTATAGAATTCTGGCGCTTTAAACTGTGCAGGACGAAATCCATGTTGGATTATGAAAACGGCGCGCTTTTTGAAATAAAGAAAAATCGTGTAACGATGTAAAACGATGAATTAATATTCCGAAGTTTCTAATTAAATACCGGTTAATGAGATTAGCTTGGGCGTCTTCTTGCGAAAGCATTGTCGCGGGAGTTCAACTAGATACTCTTCGCCTTGGCTTTTTTCTCTCCTTTGCTTTTCTTGTTAGCACTGAAAATGCATTGCTCGAACTTGCGGGTATGTTTCTTCGCGAGAGCGTTTTAATTAAAACTCGCCCTGCCCCACGACGTCGCTCTTCTCCTTATCAGCCCTTCCCTTCATTACGAGTTTTACTGTTAAAAGTAAGATAATTTTTTCGTTGAAATTTGCCTTGAATTCTCTCTCTCTCTCTCTCTCTCTCTCTCTCTCTCTCTCTCTCTCTCTCTCTGTTTTTTTTTTTT
>NW_014333427.1:331408-342200 GCF_000341935.2 Cephus cinctus
TCTCTCTCTCTCTCTCTCTCTCTCTCTCTCTCTCTCTCTCTCTCTCTCTCTCTCTCTCTCTCTGGGATTATTTTTTGGAACTCCGTACCTAACAACATCCGTGAGATAACCGCCGTGCCACTATTCAAAAATGTGCTGCATGCTTGGCTTCTTAGCGTTTAAACTACAAACATATATATAGCTACCGTAGCTTACTCATGTTAGCGCTATTATTACTATTACTATTAATTATATCTTTGTAAATATGTATTATTTTATTGGCTTATTATTATTATTAATTTTCTTGAACATTGTTCTGTATTTTATACTTCCAGGGCAACCTGCCCTAGTATAATAAACTGTGGTCTCTCTCTCTCTCTCTTCTTTTTATTCTCTTCACGGTGTCAATTCTTTTTTTATTTCCTTTTTCTTCCTGCAGAAGAAAAATCTTAAGCATTTCTGCTGTTACATATTGACGCTGATAATTACTATGGAGTTTTTACATAAATAGTTTCTTCGGTCATTGTATCAAGATAATTATCGTTGCTGTGTTAATTATCGTTAGATTCATCGATAAGGATACTATAGAATCTTGAAGGACTCAATAACGAGCATTCTCATTAAAAGCTAAGCCTGTTATCCTGCTGCAATATAGAATAACACATTTTTTATAATATTTGTCTGATAAAAGTTTTTACAAATTTCAGGGTGACCTGGTACAGCTTAAGGAGTTACCGTGTCAGAGCACCTTTGAACTTAAGAATAAAGCCATGGATGTGCTGGTAACGGTAAGGACTTACAAAGAAGAGTACGAATCCTTGATTACGTTTAAATTGTATAATCTGATTATCAGATCCATGGGCTGAGACACGAAAATTTGAATCCCCTTATCGGCTGTTTGACTGAGCCAACTCGACCGTGTCTGGTATCCGAGAACTGTTCCCGAGGGTCCCTGGAAGACGTCCTGGTGCAAGATGAAATTAAATTAGATTGGTCCTTCAGGTTGTCATTGTTAACCGACCTGGTGCGGGTAAGTTGGAATTCAGTATATAAACTCAGCAAGATGTACACAGAGTCTGATAAATTCTCTGTGATGGTTTAAAGGGGATGAAGTATCTGCATAGCAGTCCAATAAGGGTGCACGGTTATTTGACGTCAAGAAACTGTGTCATCGATGCACGTTGGGTTCTGAAGGTCACGGATTATGGACTTCCAGCATTTTACGAAGCTCAGAATATCGTGCCGCCAGCTAAAACAGCACGTGGTAAATATCCTCAAGGAATTCTCTTTACCGTATATACATATATAGTTAATAATTAGGAAATAGCCATACAGTCTAATAAAGATTTTTTCCACGTCTTGTATACACCAGGTAAACCTTTCAAGTGTAATAACAAAGAAGACGCATTCCAGTTCACCGTGTAAACATTTACTAGAACGTCTTGCTCTGTCACCTAGCTTCCTAACTGAATGTACTTGTAGTTGTTTATGCGGCAATTTCTACCACGTTGTTTCCTTCAAAGTTACTTCGTTAAGGGTTGCATAACTGTTGAAGTAACAACTGTAGATATTTGTTTTCTCTTGTTAAAGATCTGCTGTGGACCGCGCCAGAACTCCTGAGACACTCCGGTCTGAGGAAGAAAGGCACTCAACCCGGGGATGTTTACAGTTTTGGAATTGTCATGCAAGAAGTTGTTGTGCGGGGTGAACCATTTTGCATGCTAGCCTTATCGCCCGAGGGTGAGTGTTACTGTATATATTCAATAATCCCTTAGACAACTCATAAATAGATCTTTGTCGTAGGGTTACTTGTGTTTATGCACTGAGATATTTTATTATTAATTTTTATTAGGAAGAATGCATGTTACTTTCGTTGTACATGTTAATTATACCTGGTCTATTCACGTAACTTAATTAACACCATCCGCATTTACCCCTGCGTAACGAGCAAGGCGTGTTTACGACTGATACACAATTAACGTACGCTTCGGAACTCTGCTCTTTATGCTTTGAATTTTATGTTCAGGTATATACATAGAGTAAGTTTCCTAGTGGTTCGTCTAGACGCCTGGTCCGACACACTTTGAAACTCCATCCATTAGCTTGAAGCTATGTTCAAATTAGCATGTTTATTTAGGCTTTCGTAAATTTAAACAATTCGAATATACCAGATAAGTCGAGTGACGCTTCTTCCTGTAATGCTGAAGTTATCTTGTTGGTTTTAGATATCATAGAAAAGGTGAAGAAACCACCGCCATTGATAAGACCATCAGTGAGCAAAGGGGCAGCGCCACCGGAAGCCATTAACATCATGCGACAATGTTGGGCGGAAGCGGCAGACATGAGACCGGATTTTACCGCCGTTCATGATCTTTTCAAGAAGCTCAATCACGGCAGGTAAATACGCAATAAAGCCTCGTCGTCACGTTATTCAATTCGGCAACGCTATTTATAACGTCAAGTTTAAGTAGATTTAGAGTATCTCCATTTAGTCTGATGTAGCTTTGCCGAACAACGTTGTCCAATTTAGGCGAGTTTCCAACGAGCTTCGTAATTGAGAAATTTCACCGTTGAATTTCGTGTACTACCAACTATACCAGGATAGATGTTTAGGAAGTTTAAAGCCGGTCGACGGTGTTCCATTTAGAGAAGGACCAGCGGACAAAGTGGCCCTTTCGATCCGTAATCATCGACGCGAAATTATTCAGCGACGACAGCGTCGCCTTCAGTCTCATCCTATATATAGCATATTATTTATAATACTCTATCACAATGACTAATACATAGTATGAAAAACAGTATATATTAAAATTCAATCTATACTTGGACGATGCATAGCGTTACAGTAAACGACGTAATTATTCACAGAAAGGTCAACTTTGTCGATACGATGTTCCAAATGCTTGAGAAGTACTCCAACAACTTGGAGGAGCTTATACGAGAGAGGACTGAGCAACTGGACATGGAGAAGAAAAAAACGGAGCAGCTGTTGAACCGCATGTTGCCAAGGCAAGATATAAATCGTATCTTTTATGATCAAAATTTATGGGACATAATACTCTAGGGGTTGGGCAAGAGTGCGAGATAGCGTATACATTTATTTCCTTGTGAACAGTGCTATCTCAGGATCAGGGGACACTTTTTTCTCTTATTCGTTATAACATGTAGTACCACGTATAGGTTGTTAGAGCGACCGATTCCCATGATCAGTATTCATGTAATTAGATAGATTTAAGAAATCAGTTCAGTCGTTGATCATGGATTATTTTAATGTTAGGAATAAACCGATAATTTCAGTTCTGTGGCTGAAAAGCTGAAGTTTGGCATGCCTGTGGATCCTGAAGAGTTTCGTGAGGTCACCATATACTTTTCGGATATCGTTGGATTCACCACTATTTCTGCTTATTCTACACCATTTCAAGTGGTCGACCTGCTGAATGATCTGTATACTTGTTTCGATGCGACCATCAATGCTTATACTGTTTACAAGGCACGTAATATCAGTGAAAAGATTTTATACTGTCATATGGATGAAAACTCTTTTTATCCTTGACACAATTTATTCTTCTTAAGGTGGAAACCATAGGGGATGCTTATATGGTCGTTGGGGGTTGCCCCGTTAGAATCCCTGATCACGCTTCGCAAATAGCTACCATGGCACTGGATCTTCTTCATCAAAGTGGGAAGTTCAAGCTGAGACACTTGCCAAATACTCAATTACGTCTCAGGATCGGATTGCATACCGGTAAGGAATATATGAAACCGAAAGGCGAAATGGGATTTGATGTTTATAATTTACTTTTGAACTAGGTCCTTGCTGCGCCGGTGTGGTAGGCTTGACCATGCCCAGGTATTGTCTTTTTGGTGATACCGTAAACACAGCATCCAGGATGGAGTCGACTGGAGCGCCCTGGCGGATTCATCTGAGCCAAGCGACAAGAGATCGTCTCAATCAGGTCGGCGGTTATCATATCGAGTATCGCGGACGAACAGAAGTCAAGGGCAAGGGAAAGATGCCGACTTACTGGCTTCTGGGAAAACAAGGCTTCGACAAAGAGTTGCCAACTCCGCCTGTTCTTGGGTGAGCGAATCCTATCCAGTTGAATGAACAGCTTAACGCTCCCGCGAATCAGTTGACCCTTCTCAGTCGATCGAGCCGCTTAAGGATCTTTGAAAAAAAAAAACAATCTCGTCCAGCATCACACGTGTTTATTACCCTGGTGATTAACGTCAGTAGCCTACGCATGCGTGTGATTTTCCTCTGCAGGATCAATTTGGGTTTCAGGTATTTAATGATGATTTTATTGTTACACTGCTGCTCAGAGAGGATCATGGGTAAGTTCAGATAAATAATCTGAGATATGATGAATATAATGTTAAAAACTGTATTAAATCAGTTCTACATGTCCTCGTACAATTTTTTAAGGCTGGATGAAAGTTTGATCATTGGAAGCTTGCCGAACAATGATCCGTCAGAATCAGGAACACCGCAACTTCCGGTCCCAACGTCGGAGGATAATAGTTCTGGCGAGTGCAGTGCCTCCTTCGCAACTACATCCGGTGGTCACGCGTCCCCCTCTGGAATTAAAATTACAAGCAGCGAGCACTCCTTTAATTCAGCTACAAAAAAGGTAGCTGTTTCCGTTCACGACGAGAAGGTTCTCACTGCAAGTTTTTCCTTGAAGTCTGGCGAACCTGTGGAGATCCTGAGGGACATCGTCAAGACTCCAGAGTACACTGGCGCTACAGTGACAAAGAGTACTTCCGGGGATACACAAATATCTCTTGGTACACCTGTTTCCGCTACGGAAGTCGCTGCTGCGCTTCTAGGTGCATCAACAAGCTCACTCACTTCCATGACAGCTGGATCGACCTTCCGGGGAAGGCATAGACGTGTCGGAGTCATCGACGAGGATGACCTAAGCACTCCGTACAATCATTACAGATGTCTTTCACCTAATGAACACTATGGCAAGTATCATTGATTAACATCAAACCAAAAAAAAAAACAAATTTTTAAAACCAGTCCTATCTTCCTCACAGGGAAAGGCACAGGTTGCCGTTTACTCAAAAGACAATTTAGTCTAGACCGTGCAGATGATCCTCCTATCCTTCCTGATCCTCCAAGTCAAAGAGGGACCCCACGTCTCTACAAGCAAAACAGTGCTGGCGCTGCTAATGATTTGGAAAGGATCGAGGAGGTCCCGTCAACTCCAGGACCTCAGTGTTATCGTCATGCAGCATCTATGTCACTATCGGTAGAGTCCTTGTCGCTACGCTGACACTTATATTGAACAAGTGTCTAGGATAACACCTTCCAGTACTTCACTTTATCCTCGCACGAAGTAAACACCCTGATGTTAGATGGGCCGAAGACTTTACAAATTTTCTTCTTTCAGGAATGTACATAATCCTGAAGCCAAGTTTTAATATTCCCTCTGTCCCTTATCGACTCTCTATTTCTCTTTCAATGTCGACCATACCATTCGCTGGTTGTTCATGATTTTGTAGTAGCTTGATTCTCGTAGGTCGATTCTACGACGTTGAGTGGGTACCTACCAAGTGCCGCAGAATATCACGTCTACGACGGCAATCTACCTCCCTATACTACCAGTAGAAACACCAATAACTTTATCGCCGATATCCACTTAGAGGAATAGCGATGTCTTAGCTGAATAACAAACTCCTATGGCAAGGAAGGAAGTCAGCCATATCCTTTAGATTCAATTGGATGAGCCGTGATCGGTGATAAACGTAACAATGAAAAATAATAATAGAGTAATGTTTTATCGATGATAATGTAATTAAATGCCACAACACGTATTAATAATAACTGTTAACATAAAGCGTTGATGCTGCAGGACGGCACTTGTAATCATGTCGAATATCTCAATACGATTTCTTTTAATAATAGAAAACAATTAGTCATGAGATATTTATTAATTGTTATTATTTCAATAGCTATAGCCGATCCACGAGGTTATTGTATTTTTTTTTCACAGCTCGCAGACAATAAAGCCTTAGCAAATCACACACAGCTTTCCATAAAATCATGGAAATTTATGGTCAAAATAAAATGTACTGCAGTGCAAAATCATACACCACGCATAGTTTTTAACAAAAAATGTTATATAGATTCATACGTGATTTGCTAAATATCACTTTTCTCGATCTGTCAATAAAACATCATGAAACTCGTCAATCGGCTGTATAATATAATAACTATGTTGTTAATAAGTTTTAGAACGTAGGTCTGTATTAATATATTATTACTGTCAGGACTATCGTTTGAAAGGCATGTAAATATCTTTTCTATCGGCCTAAAAGTTGTGTTGCTTATATTATATATATACATAATATAGATATATATTTATCGCAATGTGTCTATAATAATTAGGGATTTCTTACCATGTAAAGTTTCGACGGTGTATACTGTAGAGAAATCTATAATAATCGTTGGACGATTACGATTGCGCTCTAATAATATTTTTACGTGAACCGCGCGAATATATTTAATATTTTTTATCACAGTATGGATAAATATGTCTTATATGACAAAGGATATAAAAGATATACCTCAGACTCGCAAAAAGATATATATTATTATACGTAACGTATATTTTTTTTATATATTGATATATTATCTCAAAAAAATAATGGCGCGATCATGATCGTTCCATGACTGTAAAATAATGCGTTACAATGGTCTCTTTGGACTATATTTTAAATAAGCAATAAAATGGTGTCAAGATCATAAATGCTTTGAGTAGCCATGTGTAGAGTCCGTGTCATTAATTAATCAGAACGACAATTACTAAGGTTTTTCGTCCGTGTGTGTTAGCGAATGAAGAGCAAACGAAAAAATATCGACGAGTACGCATCTCCAGACGTACTTCGTCTTCACTGGTTCATAACACCATCAAAAATCTAGATGACAATCGGTAGGCGATGATTTAGCCTGAGGATGATTGTATCGGTTGTATAATTGTACTAACGTTGTACTACTATTGTGATGGACAAGTTTTTTTACCTCTCTTTATGAATGATGACAAAAAAATTGTCACCCACAAAATTGACGATTCTACTACGAATCCATCCTCATGCTTGTCATTGAAACGTAGAGTGTATCTACGTTCATAGAAGTAGTAGGGTCATTTACTAATTCTTAATGAATGTTACAAAGAGAATTTATAGATATTTACATGTTGTTAAACAGTTGATGTTAGATGTAGGTATATGTAAATACCATAATACCTACATGTGTAAATAGTCTTTATTTTTTAAGTGAAGTGAAGTAGCGAAATGCTTTTCCTCGTCCTACTCCTCTTCCTTTTCCTCCTCCTATTGATGATTGAGAAATATCTTTTCTTTTTTCGAACCTTATTCACGTTGCCAAAAGGTGGACGCTTATATTTCCCTTTGCGTACAAAATGGCCGTGTCTCTTACAACTGTGCCGTTATGATATTTCCCCTTTTCCTTGTCACAAACACCCCTTCCCCTTCCCCTTCCCCTTCCCCTTTTCCTTGATGTATTAATGTGTCCCATTCGAATTTCAACAAAATGGACATTGCTCGGGTGTAATTAAAGAATTTCTATGGAAAACAATTTGTGTTACTATGTACGCTAGTCGAATATAGTATAGTAATATTACGGATGGATGTTATATGTGTGAACAGAATTTACTGTAGTATATTGTATAGTTAATTGAGAATTGGGTATTTGTATCTTTTAGACGCTCTGTTATTAAGGAAAGGAAAAGAATGAAACAACACAAAGCGTAAGAACAACGTATTTAGTACTTATAGCAATAAAGACTGTAGATATTGAGATTTATTAGTGTTCGTCGATAGGTGCGATTTTGTGCCTTCCCCAATATCCTATACAATAGTGGAAAAAAATTATATCATTTTGCCTTTATTATTGTTTATCGCAACAGTTTATATCCGCATCTGGATTAAGATGTCACAAGTGATGAGGTTGTTGGTTTTGAGAATTGGGATACGAGGCGCAACTTCAAATTTCCAGATCACTTTCTTGGTTTTACGGTTCGAAGTCGCCATAGGGCATGAAACTTTCAATTTGTGTACCATTTTTACGTTATCCAAGCTTGTACGGTTCAATTAAAAAAGACTGGTAAGGGAATAATTTTGTGAGCCCCGCGAAACGCATGGATTTATACCGGGTGATACTCTAAAGCGTGTGTATCAGATATGAGCGGGGAGATGCTCAACGCTACGGTTTTAGGCGATACTAAAAGCATAGTGCTAAATCGTAGCGGCGAGTCCGGGAGTAGGATTTTGTGATCATCGCCTCCGTCGGTAACGTATATCCCGTCGTAGCCGAGTTGAACGTGATTTCGAACGTGTAGCTTGGCGGGTAACGGTTCTTCGCTATTTACCGCTGATTCCTAGAGTAACCTTTCGAACGAGGCTGCTCATAAGATATTACCTAAATATTTTTTGTTCGTTGCAATCTTAAGTTTCAGGGCATAGTGTAAGCTTAATAAGATTTATTATGACAAAATCCAGCACCTCGTGCCTGCCTGCACTGAGGAGTGTAGCGGTGCGATGCTAACTTCGAAAGTTACAAAAGTACTACACTACTAAAATAAAAACCCCCAAAATAAAAGGGAAAACAAAACTACGCCAAGTATAGGAATGCTGTGAATTCATCTAACAAAAAGTATTGAAATCATATTATTAACGACAAGTACATAAGTCACTACATATTTACTTATTATATGGTTTAGCAATGGCTCGTCATTTTAATTGTATTTTTGAAATTTCCTATAACGTTTTCGCTGCTCTTTTACATCACTACTGCTTCCCGTATTTAATTATGATTTAATGGTTATTTAATAATTATTAAAACCTTAGGTGATTCCTTATCGAGTACTACTTGGTCCGTGCATTCTTCATACAAATGTGCGTTCATTATGCCAGTCATCAAACTCAAAACCAGGGTCAACTTTCTATATAGAGCGTATTAACAATAACTCGTAAAAAATAATCACGGTAAAAGCTTAATTGCAAACATTTAAGCCCGTATTCAGAACTCGCGTTTAGTGCTAACAGCGCGCTTTTACATTTTTTCTTATTGACTTTTAACTACAAGAGACTCTGTTAGTGACTTTAAGAACGAGTTGTGAATACGGGCTATAGTATTAGAGTACTATCAGTACGTTCAAAGTAAGTACTTTGAAATTCCTGGTACGGGCCCGCCAAGTAGTACCCAATAACGAATCACCTAAAGTGTTAATAATTATTGAATGACCATTAAATACGGGAAGCAGTAGTGATGTAAAAGAGTAGCGAAAACGTTATAGGAAATTTTGAAAATATAAATAAAATAATGGGCCAGTGCTATATCATATAATAGGCAGATATGTAGTGACTTATGTACATACTTGGCATCAATAATATGATTTCAATAATTTTTATTAGAGGAACTCACAGCACTCCTGTACTTGGGGTAGGTTTTTACATGAAGTTTTTTTTGAGGGATACTTAATTACTGAAAATAATAACTATGACTTCGTCTCTTCTTAAACAGTCTATATTGAACCAGCTTTGACACGTGTGTGAAATATTTGCACTTAAAACACCTACTATTAATATGAGCGATGTTTCACGCCGTATTCGTCAAACTTCACGTGTCCCAATAAATTCTGATTAAATATTAGAGGAAGTGACGAAATATGGAATACAATTTTGTTTTTGTGCCATAAAAATAAGCACTATCATGAATTAAAGACTTTTAATTGTAAACACAGTCATTCATACGTTTTGGCTTATCTTAGTCACAGTCTTGTGTTTTAATATTAAACAACATATGTTTTTTAATTCAAAAATGTAAGTAACAGAATAGTACCTATTTATGGAATAGATACCCAAATATGAAATATGGAAATAAGACACAAAGTTTCTTAAAAAAAAATAAAAATAAAAAAAAACAGTAACGTCTTTTTATAAGAGATCTTGAGACTTTGGTCAAGAATAAAAGTAACTTATTCGGTTAAAGTTAACTTATTTTACTTGCAGGAATCACAAACCCAAGTCTCAATCTCTGGACCAGCGCGGTCATTATGTGCCCAGAACCCACACAGTAAACATTTGATCCATGTTTCTCCTTGAGTATCCTCAGAAAATAATGCCTGACAGAACATACATTCAGTATCTGCTGAGACAGGAGCTTGTTGTCCTATTGTAGCTCACTGATCCGAGATAATTAGATTTGTATCATCGATACTGACCTTGAATGACCTTGAACGACTTTGACCCCCTAATCTTTTTTATACAACTTGAGGTGCTCCACAGGATGGTTGAAAAAAAATGTACCATTCTATTTAAAAAAGTGACGGTGACCTTCACTGTGCATCAACGCCTCCACCGAAATAAAAAAAATTTGTCGCATTTGAAAGCACCCTCCACACCGTACAACTTTTGTCTGGAACATTTTTTTGTGACGTCGATAATTACCGAGATATTTAGGGTGGTCAAGTTAGGTGAAACACCCGGTATATGGACCGTTTATTTTGAAAGTGGTGTAAGTCCATTTTCTCATGTTTCGAGAAAATTAAATGTTAACATATCTGTTAATTAAAAAATTTAGGCAAATTATATGAAGTCTGGGAATGTTTCTACTGTTTTGTCAATATGTAATTTGGTTATATAAATTTGTTTTAGGCGTATTTTACTAAACTGATGTATACTTACGGGCTGCAAATGGACTTGCACCACTTTCAAAATTAGACAATTGTAAAGTTCGTTTAATTTCAATTTTGAAAAATCAAATATCACTTAAAATATACTT
>NW_014333428.1:0-8562 GCF_000341935.2 Cephus cinctus
ATGTATTTCATGAAACTTCAGTTAATTAGGTAAACTAATAAGCATAGTTGATAATTAAAAGAAAAAAGAGGTAAGACGTCAGTCTCGAACCCGAGACTCTCGGACGTTAACTCAGCAGAAAACACGTGTGCCATCGAGTCATTGTGGTATATTGTTTAGCAAACTTATATTTCTGTAGTTACCCACATTCGAGAGTTTTTAAAAGTTTTATTTGCTTACTCTATTATTTCCAGAGCTTCATATGGATATTAAGGGTATTGACTACCTTATTACTACGGTTTATGTAATATCCTGAAAAAAAAAGGTGGATACAAGTCTCCCTATTTGAGTGTTCACCCGGTTTAAAATCGTGGATCTCGAGGAACACACGAATTCATTCGACCAATCAAAAACGTGGAACTAGTTCGAGAGTCTCGTTCAGGTGGCACGTCGACGCGCCAAAACACAGCTCCAGATTACCATGCGTAGTATTACTATATATAGACGACCAATCAAAAACGTGGAACTGCTTCGAGGGACCTCCGCTAAGGTGGCGCGCCGAAACCAGAAAAAATTGTGACCACCAAAAACAGGCTCATTGGCAATCTCCCTACTCATCTCTGTGTAAATCATGGAACGATTCTTGTCATTCAACTCTAAAAAAAATGAGAGGATATTTTTATAGAATGGTTTATATGTAGGTAAACAAGTGATAGAAAATATTTTTAAAAATTATAACTTATAAAAATGTTCTATTACTCTATGTAATCGTAATATTCATGTGATGGATTATAAAACTGTACATATAAGAAAATAAAAGGAGTGTTCATAGGATGTAGATTCATAGGGTAAATAAATAAGTTAAGTTTTTGTTTTCAAGCATTTTGAGAAATTAAAAACATATTGTACATTGATAGAATTGATTCTAGGACTCTACTATTTTTCTCTCTCCGATTTAATATAAAAAAAAAAGATCACTGTCTTAAATACTGAAAAAGCAGTACCCACAAGAATATATTCTTTAGTAAATGCAGTGTTTCTCTTGTATCTTATTTAAAAATGCACTTCTTATAATTCTCTTCATTCTGAATGTTACAAAGTTACATTTTTTTAGGTTCTCAGTATAACTTTGCATCAGTGTATATATAAAAGTTTAAATGTTAAAGATTCAGAATCTATGACTCAAATTTCATAAAACATACTATAAATTGAACTGGAATTTGAGGCAGAACGTTTTCCAATAATTCAAGTCGAATATATAGGTTGATCAACGCGATTATTCTTCTTTTTACCAATCATTTAAGAAACTTTCTTCAAGAGTATTATAAAGTTTCAGCTCAAGATTGAATCTGTAACATAAAAAGAAGTTTTACATTAAATTTTCCAGCTGCTTACAGTTAATCACAATTTAAAATCACTGCAACGTCAAAAAGGAAATAGGGTAAATAGACATAAAAGCAAAAAACTTCTCTTTTTATATACGTGCATTCAGGAAATTTTGTTTAATGGAATGAAACAAGTATCTTTATATCATATTTATAGACGAAATTAATAGAAATCGAATACGGAAATACTATTATTTCGAATATTTATAGTGAAGTATTATTTTAATGAGATGTTTGCAACACAAAGAAATGAAAATGTAATCAGGAAAAATAGGGTTTGATACTTACTGTTTGAAACCTTCAGTGATCTCAGCAGCTTTTGATGCATGACAGACAATAGCGGTCTTACATTCTTTCGGATCGAACAATCGCTTTATATATTGCGATCCTACGCGACTCATATCTTCTAATGTTACGGCCGATATGCGCTGCACCATCTGGTAATCA
The DNA here is from genome assembly GCF_000341935.2 of Cephus cinctus. NCBI lineage: Eukaryota > Metazoa > Arthropoda > Insecta > Hymenoptera > Cephidae > Cephus > Cephus cinctus. The sequence continues at coordinate 1,812 of NW_014333428.1, forward strand.
TATTCATGCGTTATGTTCTGGAAATAGCATAATAATGATTCGGTCACCACGTCCCCGATGCTCATTCTTTTCTCAATCATTTCGAAAATTAGAGATGATTTTGCCGATTCGTATAGTAAACGTTCCCATTTATCACCCGATAGATGTGCTTCCTAAAGTAACAAATATGATTTAAAACAGGTATTAGCAAATTACAGTCATGTCCTCGTATTCGCTAATTCAGTATCCGCAGTTTCAATTATCGGCGTCTTCGTTATGAATTTTATTGTTTTGTTATTCCTTGAAACTGCACATGGTACCATATAATACAGGGATTGTATTTTCAGAGAGAGAAAGAGACAAATATCACGATAGTGGTCGGTCTTGCAACCTATTACCTGCGGATACGAGGGCACTACTGTATTTGTGAATACAGCATTCTTTATAACTGAGATTACTCTTAGAGCTATTCTTGAAGTTACTTACAATAATAGATTTGGATTCCCTATATGCTGCTACTACATTGGCTGCTCTGTAAAAGGTTAAATATAAAAGCCCATCGTGAGGTTTCGGAAATATGCTATAGCTGTAAGCTAGACCTTGCCCTCTAACTTGTCTCCACATTGGACCCTGCAAAAAAATGGACTACTTAAGTACTTTTTCAGAAAACATGTTCAACCTTAAACTGTTCATTTATCCTTACTTCCATCTGTGTGAAATACTGTAAAAAAACCAGTAATGGAGCCAGATCAGGACTTTGAAAATCCTTGATGCCAGGGCTGCACTGAGAGAAAAATGCAGATTCTGTACAACCTAGGCCAGTTACACAACCCTTAATGGATTCACTGTCAGGAGACTTCATTAGAAACCAGTCAGGAGTAACATGAAGCCTACAGAATAAAAAATTTAATTATATAATTTTTTGTAATTTTATTTTTTCCGTTGTGTCGTAAGTTTCACATACTTTGACTTCTCGCAGTTATCCATATTAGCAAATAGCGTATTCCATGGTGTATAAATGTCAGGAATTTGAGCTACCAGTTTATCCACGTTAGCCGCTATGTAGAGGACCATGTTCTTTGGAGTGGTTAGAGCTTTGCGAACTTCTTCGATCTCTGCCACAACCTTTTTTTGATCAGCTTCATTGCTCAATCGCTCCATTACCTTCGTCAAGAACTTTTGTTGACGCAACATACTCGATGCGAAGTGATTGCTATCTAAAAGGTAAACAATGTTTTTTAAATTAATATAATTTGTTTAGAATTATATTAGTTGAATAGTAAGCGTAGAATGGATTTACTTATATTTAATGAAAAATATTTTTTCGAAATTCATCCAGTACAGTTCATAAATGATACTTTTGACAAAACAGTTACCTTTGTTGTATATTAAATCCTTCATAAGATCACCAGTAACCTTGTTTTCGTTTCGTTTTGCCTGGGCAACATCATTTATCATTTTTGCGGCTATGATTTTTAATCTTTCTGGTGTTAATTCAGTTTCGTACAAAAGCTCTTTAATCCACTGTACACCTTTAGGGTATTTAGCAGGTTCAAACTGTGAACAGATGCATCACAATTATTTACAAGGAGTTTCACTTTCAAATAAGCAATTTATGTAAAATTTAAAATATACTAAAATATACCTGAAGCAAGAAAGTGACACTGTGGCTAAAGGATCCACATGAAAATCTACCTCTATCTTCGCAACCTATTTTAATGTTAATTGCTACAGTATCTCCTTGTAATTCTTCAACAACCTGTTCATAAGGAATGAGTTGATCATTTCTTTTAACAGGACATTCCAAAATGGATTCCAAAAGCAGAGGAATGTAGGGTCTCAGATTATTCGGTATAAAACAAGTATCCAGGACGACAAGCATCTATAAGAAGTAACTTAGATTTAGGGAAATATATTTTAAATCTTCCCATTCCGAATGCTTTTCTGAAAACAAATACTCACATAGACAAAGTTTGTGTTGACATGATCCAGATAAGTGTAGAATGGCAAGTTACCCACATCTAGTTTTGGATGTTGTTCTGTTGTATCAGACGTGTAGCTTTTAATGTGATGGAAATTGATAGAATCTGTGCTTGGGATAGATACTGACATTAGCATGTCATCAGGAATTGGTCTCTAGAATCGAAAAAATGTAAGCACTTTAATTCTGTGTTTAGTTTCTTACGCGTTAAGACACATAAATCTTGTAGAAAATTAGCCACTAGATACGCTTACTACAGTAATAAGGAATAAAGCGTATCAGTAAATAATTAATTAACCTAACTTACCTCATTATGAATAATAGCTTCCTGAAGTTCACGTTCTTTTTGTTTGAGACCTTCTTCGCCCAATCTCTCTATTTGATTCTTTATACGTTCTTTTTCCAAACTAGCCATTTCTCGCTGTGTTTCAATACTAGGAATTCCTTTGACTACTACAATTGGTGCATCTACCAGGTATTTTTTAATGAGATTTACCCAATATGACTCCGGTTCTGCGCTTAATTTTCCTAGATCCTCAACCTCATTCAACCTCTGACTCAGCTATAAATTAGTCAAAAAAATTATGCATGATGAAATACAATCAACTATTAACATATGCTATTTTCTAGTTTAATGAGGATACATACGTCGTCCTTCGTATTTCCATAAAGGGCGTCACCAATGATCTTATATGCCACAGAATGATGTGGACTGTTCTCCAAATCACTCAGGGTTTCGAGCGTATATCTATAAATTACAGTACGCAATCTCTTCATATCAATACCATTATCTTTGGTAACTATATCAGAAAGAATTTTTATAAGACGATCTTTGACAAGACCAATCTTTTCCTTAGGAACACTCTCAAAGGCCAAGTATAAGAGTGATATCGAATTGTCAGCTAGGGAGTATGCGACATTACTAGCGTAAGGATCATCTATTTCCACGAACTCCTTTTGTAGAGGACTCACTGAGCTATCAGTAAGATACTTAAGGATCATAGAACATCCAATAAGATCATACAGTTCGGTAACGCTAGAAGGACCTCGCCATCCTACATTAACAATACCATTGTCTTCATCATCACAAGGATAATGAATGTCCAGATCCACACTTTCAGTAAGCGGTGGTACTGGATTCTGCCAAGGCCTTGTAAAAGGACCTTTGCTGCCCTTTGAAAATATTATTATTAATTGAGAAAGCTAATTGATAATGGCTAAATAAGTAATTATAGTATTGTATACCTTTGACATAACTTTCGCCTCTATTGGATGTAAGGCCTTGAAGACATCAGCATGTTTAACTTGGCCAGCTATTATAACTGTTAAATTTTCTGTCCTGTAGAATTCTTTGTGATAATTCCTAACTTTTTCGTTATTGGTACTCTCTCGTAAATTCTTTAGAGCACCTGGGCAATGAGAAGACAAAGATTTATTAATCTCGTAATTAGAAACTGTTCTAGGATTTCTGTTTCTCAGATAACTTTTTAATTATATAAAATGATACTTACCTCCAGTGTAGGATTTGTAACCACAGTGACCTGGATACATAGCTCTCCACAATGCTCTGTATACCATGACTTCTCCCGTAGTTTCGTTTCCTTGCATTTCACAATATACTGTTCCTGCATCTTCACCTTCTCCTGTGATGTGATGCACTTCGGTGATATATGCGGAATCCTAAAGTACAATGAAAATATTATTTGGAATGAATTTAAATTTAAATTTTCAATATAATCGTACATATTAATAAATGGACGAAAATAATGTATAATATAGAGTGAGTTAAATATTTAATTATATTGTTACAACTGGCAATAAAGATCTGCTGTTTATAATAGTTGTTGATATGTACTTGATACTGACCCCTATCATTATAGCTTGTGATTACGTCTTGTGATGCTCAGTGCTTTATCTACTCAGATAATTTCAATTTGAAATAATCACTGCATTATCTTTAATTATTTTTATGTAATAAATACTTTTTCTTTCCTTCCTTCGTCCTTTTTATATATTTTATAGAATTGCATTTAGAAATCAGACTTAAACTAAGAAACTTTATCCAAGCAGCTAATTAAATTTAGTATTAAGGAAAAAAAGGAGTACTTTGAGAGACTATTAAACTGTAACGATCAATTGGTCATAGAAAGTAAAAGATTTTTATCAGCTGTTCATGAACATGCAATCTTTCTTGGCAATCATAACGATATTAGGACACATCAAATAGATTTCCAAGAAATAAATCAGTCAAACAATACTAATTCTCATTCTTACCAAAAGTGTAGGATACAGAATATGATCGAGGTACACAGGCAATAATGAAAGAAACCCTTCACTACCAGCAGTAGTCATCGTATAAAAAGTGTGATCGGTGTCTGTCATAGCGTTAGTACCAGATGCCAGACATCTATTAGCCCACAGATCAAGTACACCTTTATATGGGTATTCTTCACTTCCCATGAAAATAAGATGTTCCAAAGTATGAGGTAGTCCATCATCATCAAAGGCTTCAGTGGCTAGTGAATAAAGAACATTTTTAAAAATATTTTTCCCGAAGGAAATACTACTTCTAATAATGGTAGGAGTATTTAGGAAAGTCTACCATTGATTAGAAAACTATAATTTCTAGTCAATTGTGTTTAAGGTTAATTCAACTTACCAAGGCAGAGATATCCACAAACAACTGGACCGTCGACCTCAGCTATTACCACAGTAAGACCCGTGTTCGTGGATTTGTATTTATGGACAGGAATGATGTCATTTGATTTCAGGGAACACACCAATTCAAATCCGCTCATGTTACCTGCTGGAGAAAAATCCACGGGTGCCATTGTTACTCCTCGTTACTCGTGGACTTGACTTTTGACGCGACCGTGTTTCACGCTAAGTGCAACAAGGTTAAGTTGTAAACCCCACCATATTGGATTATGACACATATACCGGTGATAGTCACTTTTTAAAACGATGCATACACCGATCGTTGTTGCTCACAAAATGAAACAATTAATTGTTCATAAGTATATCATTTAAGGCCTTATTCTTACGTTTCAACTTTAAAAAAATCAAATTTTTTTTTAATTTTTCGATAATACATACTTTTAAGAACTCAGTTGTAAAATTTTATCGAGCAATTCCCAATCGATCGGACTTTAGAAAGGAAAAACCCAGCCAGCGTTTAATAAGTTTTAAGTCAATATCAAACTTTAAATCGATTTATCTTGAAACTATTTTTTTTCACCTGGCGCAGATGATATTAAAAAAGTAATCGTCCGATCTTTTTAAAATTTTAACACTATATCTATACATCATTGACTATCGCCCCTACAAAAATTAGAAACTAAAGAAAAAATTACATATTTTTATTTAACAAATGAAATTCTAAAAATCCGCCTTTTTGACCGGTTTTCTTCATACTCTAGTAATTTTGCCATTTTTTTTTATTTAATCTTAATCACGATCTTGTATACAGTTCTGGGCACTTAGGCGAAAAACGCATAACCTTAAGGTGGATCTACCGCAAGAGGCGTTAGTGTTGATAGAGCGAATCACGTGGTAGCACTACGCGTGCACAGTTATCTTTTTCTTGAATCTGCAGCTGTGCTCGTAATGTGTGATATATACCGTAATTGGAATTGAAAGAAGCAAGAATCATCAGAAAATGCATCGTGTCTGCTTGAATCACAATGGTACGAATTTGCATTTGAAAATCTCACAGGGGTTACAAATAAATTCAGTAAAAAAGTTACGACACAAGCAAAAATTGACTGTATACGTTAGTATATCTCTTGTGAAAGATTATTCATTGGAAATTCCTACACTCAAACCGGAGAAAGTCTTTTTACAAAGAGAATTGGACCATGTGGAATCAATTTCATATAGTGATGCAACATAAATTCAACAAGTGCAACGAAGAGAAAATATTTGTACTATTGAACTTAGCTACGAAAAAAATTCTACTTGTGCAGATATTTCACTTTTTGTACTTGTCCAGAGGAATTTTCATCAAGTTAAAAGTTTTCAGTATATACGCAATTATAGCACCATTCAATTTTCATGACTTTTAGGTGAATTGGTCCATTTAACTTCAGTTTTTTAAATAATCAATTCTTTATTTGTCTAACTTTAAAATTAGATTGTTACATTTTATTTAATTGGCATCGCATCGGTTTTTTGTGTGTAACTTTCCTTTTGAATTGGAGATAAGAGGTTGCAGTGAATTTACGGATGCGCATGCGCTGTTTCACCTGGCTTCTTCGACACTAGCGCTTGCGGGCAAAATTGTCCACGTTACGGTTACCAGAGATGAGTAGGGAGATTGCCAATGAGCCTGTTTTTGGTGAAGGCAATTTTTCTTTGGTTTCGGCGCGCCACCTTAGCGGAGGGCCCTCGAAGCAGTTCCACGTTTTTGATTGGTCGTGTATATATAGGGTTACGATCTACAACGTGGTCAGGGCAGAGATGAGTAGGGAGATTGCCAATGAGCCTGTTTCTGGTGGTCTCAATTTTTCTCTGGTTTCGGTGCGCCACCTTAGCGGAGGGTCCTCGAAGCAGTTCCACGTTTTTGATTGGTCGTGTATATATAGTAATACTACGCGTGATAATCTGGAGCTGTGTTTTGGCGCGTCGACGCGCCACCTGAACGAGACTCTCGAACTAGTTCCACGTTTTTGATTGGTCGAATGAATTCGTATGTTCCTCGAGATCCACGATTTTAAACCGGGTGAACACTCAAATAGGGAGACTTGTATCCAACTTTTTTTTTACAGGATATTACATAAACCGTAGTAATAA
>NW_014333428.1:11743-17099 GCF_000341935.2 Cephus cinctus
TCAACGCGCCCAATGCATATTCTTCGTACATGATGATCCATAGCTGGTGGAAATGCGCAACTTCACTTGTTGCGATACGGACTCTCATGCAGATGTAAGAGAAAAATTGACAGGGTAGTGAAGTGCCCAGACCTGTATACAAGATCGTGGTCTTAATGCCGATACCGGCCATAGCCATAGTCTCACTCATGGAGACTACATAAGGAGCACGAACTCTATATATACTGTGACGTTACATTTTGCATGTCCCGCCACTATGGGCAGGATACTGTTTTGTTGTTACGAGACGAATTTACGTCTCGTACCCCGAGGCACTCGTACGGACAATCGACACTCCAGGATCACTCATGAGTCCGAAAATTATATTAATTAATTACATTTTTCTTTGTATCTTTGGTAACTCGGCACGGCGGACAAGCGAATCCAACGGCTTTCCCGGAATATGGGAACTCCAACGGACAGACAGAAGGAAGGTGGAAATCTCGAGGACAGTGCCAGATGGAGGGGGCCTATGGTCGCCAGGAGAGCGAGTGTCGCGGAGAGCAGTAACGAAGATTCAGGGGAATCGGCAGGGAGGCCGGTACTAAAGACCCAAAACTCGAAGGAAGCTGCCGAGGAGGGCCGAAGGAGAAGACGACGAGTACGGATCAGTACTACCATGTCGTAGACCTACCGACTGATCGTAAGCGTCGCCAAGGACAGCGGCATCATCCACCTACGTCCCGTCAACGACGGAAAGCCAGAACCCAGGGCCGGAACGCGGTGCGGAGGGCCCGAGAAGAATTCCTGATCAGCTGGATCTACGAAGGCGAAATCCGTTTGACGTTCTGGCTCCCGGAGGACGCTTCGGGAAGTCAGGAAACTACTTGGAAGCCAGATCGCTACCGGTGTGAACCATCGCAAGGCCAACGCGAAGAGAGTCTGCCACTCTAGTGTACCGTAATGGTCATTATACCGAGCGACTTCCCATGTCTTGCCGATGTTACCGTTCGCCCGATAGGAAGGGATGTACCGAAAGTTCACACCACTCTGGATTGGGGAAAGACGGGACGACCGCCACTTCAAACCCGTAATGGACCGGCGAGAGAACTTCCCGCCACTCAAACTTCGCGCGATACCATGGGCCCCGAAATCAGTCCGGCCACCCTTGAAGACCCAGACGTCGACCAATCAGTGACAGGCGCAGAAACTATCGGAACGCCACCACCGCCAATTAGGAAAGAAACTATTCATTCGTCCGCTTACCGTCCGTGCGAGTGCCGGCTTTTCTAGTTTTGTCTCGACTCTAGCGTTAGTAAAGTAATTTGATAATTGTTTGAATACCTGCTCCCGGATCATTTTGAGGTGAGCCCTTACGTTACCATTTAACATCTGAGGTATTAACTAGCCAGCATAATATAGTAGAGTCAGTAGAGTTGGGCCCGGAATCGGCAATGATTCCGGTGACCTACATTAAACATTTCCGTCCGGTGTGCTTTCCCGTTTGACGAGTATTCTATGCTGGGATATCGTTCTATGATTTGTATTTCACGATTTCGAGTCATATTGTAAGGAATTATCTATTTCGTTTGTATTTGAGTGACCAAGTGCCCTGGAGTGTCCTCTGCGGATGAATCCGTTGTCTACCGCTTCCCAGTGGACTTCGTATTGTATATTTATTTTAGGTTGCTTTTCTTCACGAATAGTATTTCGCATTCTGACCGTTTGGCGTATGTTGTATTTTGTTTAGGCCCGTTGGCCACACGAATATTCTCAATCTTGTAATTTATTTCCCGCTCAATAGAGCGACGTGTTAATATATTTTCTACTTTTTTTGTTATTGTTACTGAATATCGAGCCTCCTTATTTTTCGTGTCCGAATCCTTCCCGTATGTGTGTCTTCAAAAGACCAGCCCCTCTACAATTCCCGTGGGCTGAGTAGCCAGGGTATCGCGGAGGATTTACCGGCGGTGTTGCGACACCGTCCAGATGTCTGGCGCCCAGTTTCCGTGACTTTTCGCGATTTTCAGGATAATTCTATTCTAATGATTTGCTTACCGGACACCGTACGTGATCCTTCGGTCAATTGTGAACCGCGTTGCTATTATTTATCGAAAACATATATCTGTTACAATACATACAACTTCTCAAAATAAGAGGGCACTATTTTTCGTATAAACCGAAAAAGTGAAGGGGTATAAGGCGGGTGTTTAAATTGAAAATCATATTTGATTACTTCGAAAATTATAAAATAAATAATTTAACCTATTTTAATTTAAATAAACAAATAATAAAAATGTGTAATGGCAATTACTTGGAAATATTTGTTTGCTTATTTCACATGTATTTATTATGCTATATTCACGTCAGTACAAAAGGGAAACTAGCGACGCTAGTTATGTACAGAAAGAAAACGTAATGTGAACGATATTAGTAGCAGGGTCTGTCAAATTTTTCATTCTAGTTCGTACTCCTTATGTAGCCTCCATGATTTTATGATTAACTTTGTAAACTTCGAATTGAAAAAATTTTTTGTCCTCTTTAAAGAACATGTTTTCGAAGAAAAAAATTTAAACCAATAGCACTAGTCATTTTTATAAAAAAAAATCCCAAATATCACCCATTGTTTTGACCGGCAAAGTAGAATAGGGCCGTAACGAATGTTCCGAAATTCCCTGTCAATACCACACTAACTTTATGTTCTCACGCTCGCAGGACTGACAGTGAATTTCAAAACGTACTCTTATTTTATTTATTAAAATAACATAACATGTATACGGTAATAAAAAATTTAAGTTTAAGTAGATCCATAACACATACGAATAAATAGTAATCAGTCTTGTATGCCCATTCTCATATAAAGTGAGAAGTATTATTGAAAGAAGAGAAAAGTATAATGACGGCTTTTACAATGATTTGAGGGAATTATTAAATGCCCTACCTTTGGAAAGAGTATACATTTCTATCTACTCAACCTTATTTTTCCTGATCACCTTATCCTTTTGTCAAAATCAAATCGTCGGTGATCCTGATCTACATCAGATATCTCTATATTTTCTTTGTCATTGCTTTTCCCCATTACTTAATGCGTAATCTATTTCAATGGGTAAAGTCGATTGGTAAGTCTTCGCGACACCTACCACATTCATTGTTAAATTTATTTACCTAGTAAGTCAATGGTTATTTTAAAGAACATGGGATGTACATACTGTGACGTGATTCTCCCGAATCGCGCCACAAAAAAAGTAATAAATTTTCTTTTCCGCTCAACCTAGGCTCCGCACGACAATCCATTAGCGAAATTCCGTCTGCGACATTACTCTTAAGCTTTCCGTTTGTGAACGTCGATTATTGTCCTTTATGTCAGTTCCGATTACGTTTCATAAGACTAATTATAATTAATCTTTTGCTTTTGTTACGATATACTCAATCTCGACTCTCCAGTCTCTCGACAACGACATAAGGGCGTGAGGACAGGACCGCCACATTGGAGATTTTTGAGGATTTTATGGCGATTACGTTTGGTTGTTGATGCCGATTTCGAGACTTTTGGAGTAAAGGACAACCTTGGAGGGATCAGCACGCCGCTCCTACCGACCAAGAGGTGCCCGCCGGTTCCGCCGACTTGAATGTCGCCGGGATCCTACTGCTGCCATCAGGCCAAAGAAGCCCTGAAGCACCCGGGAAGGGACTCCGTCGGCCGGCGAGGGCTGCCCTCTGGACCCATCCGCCGCCAATACGGCCCGGCAGGGAGATGAGGCTTTCCTCCCTGGCCCGCCTAAGGCCTGCCGATCGCCCATGTTGGGTACTTTCCATTTACTGGCACAAGTTGACACAAGTCGACTCGGGTCGTCAAAAGTGCTTTCCATTTGATTTGTGTCGTCGTGTGTCGGCAACATAAGTCGACTCGGGAAGACTCTGCTAGAGTGGTGAGTTTACGAGAGTATCTGTGTTCCATTTGTTCGTTTTCGAAAGTCGATATGAGTCGACACGAGTTGACACAAGTCGACACAAAAGTCATGTAAATGGAAAGCACCCGTTAGCGTCTCCGTTCGGCCGAGAAGCCGCCGACCATTCCTTACTTCCTTCCTTCCTTTCCTTATGACTGTATCTCCAATGGGGGACATGTGCCAGTAATTGGTCCTAATAATCAAAGTTGGAAGTTCGACAATAGATGGCGATGTACCTTGCTAGACGGGCCCTATTTAACTCAGCGTGAGGGGACCTACAAAGTTTATACACCGAATCCGAACAGTGTTGGGCGAAAACCGTATAAATACTCACCTAAGTTTTCATATGAAAACCAATTGGTGAATGCTGCTGGAAGCTGGGCACGAACCTCCAACCTTTCGGTCGTGAATCCGCTACCCTATCCACTAGGCTACGGCCGCCCCTACCATTCCTTACTCGCCAGGCCCAGCCTGCTTCGAGGGCCGTGATTTCAGGATCGCCGTTCGTCTCCGCTCGGCCGTTTTCGCCGCTGCGCGTCGACGCTCGGGAGAGCTCGGCTACCCTCGTCAACGTTCGTCCCATTCCGGTCCCGTCCCGCCTCACCTGTGCCTGCTGGCTGAAGATCGTCGATCAATTATTCATTGTCGTGCGAAGTTGTGAAGCGAAATCACAAGCAAAGAAATTTAAAATAGAGAACCAGAAAGAGAGCAAAAGAGAGCGAGAAAGAGATAAAGAGCGAGGACTACCTGGAGGGCTATTTATATTGAGCTTTGCGCTTTCATTTTCTATTTTGTGGTGAGACCTTTCGCTTTTCTTAATATTTGCTCATTTTTGTGCATTGAAGATTATAGGCACGTGCACGGCTAAACCGTCCGTTTAGCCGGTGACGAAGTTTCTTTGCCGTTATCGGGCGAATGTCTTTCAGCCTAGTATCATATAAAGGACGATAGTGCCGTTATCATTTATATTCTTGAGTTTCCGATTTTGCGCTTTTCTTATATAATTTGGTGATTGCTATTCTTTTGTAACGAACGAATTTTCTGGAATCTTCACCTGGTGTACACGTGGGAATCTCTCTGTCAGAGGGTTTGACCCCGGATTAACCGGCTTGGTTGTTCTATAGTCAGATTCTCGAGCGGTCGATAGTAGTATAAGTATGGGAGTTCTGGATATAGATTCCTGCACCGACATAATACCGACACTCCAGAGCCTTCGAAGGTGGGTGTCCGTGCTAAGTTACCGTCGTGAGCTCTACGATTTCTGGAAGTGACGTCATCAGGACCCTCCATTCCAAGAATTTTCGCTCGATTCCGGGAATTTTGCGCTCGATTCTAGGAATTACGCAAGATCCAGAACCTTCTAGAACATTCGGGAAGTTTCGACGGTTCGTGTCCGTGCTAAGTCGGGAAGGTTCGCTCCCAGAGCC